>NC_133657.1:49907830-49991732 GCF_009905375.1 Apium graveolens | reverse complement strand
GAACTCAACATAATTGATGACTATTTCAACTTCTATCTTAATTGTGGATGCTTGGTAAATGTATTAGTACAAATGAAAGTTGGCTTTTATCAGTTTCGTGTTATTCGATTAATAGCATCACTGTCACATGCTAAAGGGTAATAACAATGGCTATAGAAGGAGTAATAATGAGTTATGATCTCATGAGTGTTTATTATTGATAAATTGAAGTGTTAGTTAATGATTAATTAGTAGTTAATGATAGTTAATATTAATCAACAATTTTAAGTGTTATGTGTCTTAACATTGAGAAGTAATCATACATTGGTGAGTGAGTTTAGTTAGACAATAATTTAGTCGGAGTCTCTGGGGAACGAACTAGAAAGTATTCTATATTACTTGTCGAACGCGTATACTTGCGTGAATATTAGTGCGTGATTTCGCCCTAACAAGTTTTGGCGCCGCTGCCGGGGACTCGGCGTATTTGTTTAGTTTATGTACTTACCATCATTGGTCATTAGGACTCAGTGATTAGGACGTAGTAGTTAATTATTGTTTTCGGTTGTGTTTCAGGTACTTTAGCAAGCGTTTATGCAAACTCGTTCTCGTGCTCGCAAGAGGACTTTAGATACAGCTGAGGAGACAGACGAAGTTCTTGATATTCCGGAGAAGTTAGATTTTGAGGATTCGGATTCAGGAACTGAGCAGAAAGAACCAGTAAACATGGAGATCGTATTGTTCAAGCTGAATCCAGCTCTTATGGATTTTTCTCGGCCTAAAATTGATGACATTCAGTCAAGCATCCTTCATCCGGCTATTCAAGCTAACACTTTGAAATCAAGCCGGGCACTATTCAGATGGTGCAGAATTCTGTTCTTTTGGAGGAGCGGCAACTGAAGACCCCAACATGCACATAAGGAATTTTGTCGAGATCTGCAGCACTTTTAAGTACAATGGCGTGACTGATGAGGCTATCAAGTTGAGGCTTTTCCCATTCTCACTGAGGGACAAGGCTAAAGACTGGTTACATTCTGAACCAGCTGGGTCCATCACTACGTGGCAAGATCTTGCACAAAAGTTTCTGGTGAAGTTTTATTCGATGGCAAAGACTGCTGCTATGAGGAGTGCTCTTACTCAGTTTGCGCAGCATCCTATAGAATCTATGTGCGAGGCTTGGGAACGCTACAAGGAAATGTTGAGAAAATGTCCACATCATGGAATGCCGGATTGGATGGTGATCACTGGTTTCTATAATGGTTTGGGGGCCCAATCTCGGCCCATGCTCGATGCAGCAGCTGGAGGCGCCTTATGGGCTAAAAGCTATACTGAGGCGTATAATCTTATAGAGACGATGGCTGCAAATGAGCATCAAAACCCAACTCAGAGGATGACGTCAGGCAAGGTAGCAGGTATTCTGGAAGTTGATGCAGCCACCGCTATTGCAGCCCAGCTCCAAGCGCTATCAATGAAGGTTGATTCTCTGGCTACGTATGGAGTTAATCAAATAGCTATGGTTTGTGAGCTTTGTGCAGGTTCTCATGCTACGGATCAGTGTTCTCTTGTCAACGAATCTGTTCAGTATGTGAATACTATCAGCGACAACAGCAGCCTGTGCCAGCGACCTATCATCCTAACAACAGAAATCATCCAAATTTCAGCTGGGGAAAATAATCAGAATGCTATTCAGCCACCATATCAGCAAGGAGTGAGTAAACAGTTTAACCCACCTGGATTCCAGCAACCACAGCAGTATGCTACAAGGAAATCATATCCTCAACAGGGAAGTACAGCTGCACCTACTAGTGCTGATTTTGAGGAACTTAAGCTGTTGTGCAAGAGTCAGGCGGTTTCTATCAAGACCTTGGAAAATCAAATCGGTCAATTAGCCAATGCAGTGCTCAATCGTCAACCTGGCACCCTTCCCAGTGACACGGAAGTACCAGGCAGGAAGGAAGCTAAAGAGCAAGTCAAGGCTATTACCTTAAGGTCTGGAAAAGTTGCTGATGCTGAAAAGGCAAAAGAAGGAGAAGCTGAAATTAGAGATGAAGAATCTAAGCAAAAGGAGAAAGCGGCGGAAGCCAAGGAAGACTACTGTTGAACACACTCTGCCTGAGGCTAATACAGGGGAGAAACAGCTCTATCCTCCACCACCTTTTCCTAAGAGATTGCAGCAACAAAAAGCTGGATAGACAGTTCGGAAGTTTCTGGAGGTGTTCAAGAAACTTCACATCAATGTACCTTTCGCTGAGGCTCTGGAAGCAAATACCTAGTTATGCGAAGTTTATGAAGACTATTCTTTCAAGGAAGATGAAACTGGATGACCTTGAAACCGTTGCTCTCACGGAAGAATGCAGCGCTGTTCTGCAGCAAAAGTTACCACCAAAACTGAAAGATCCAGGAAGCTTCACCATACCTTGCACCATTAGCAATCTGACTTTCGACAAGTGCCTTTGTGATTTGGGAGCAAGCATTAATCTGATGCCGTTGTCGATCTTTAAAAAGCTGGATCTGCCTGATCCAAAACCCACATACATGTCGCTACAATTGGCTGATCGTTCCATTACTTACCCAAGGGGCATAGTGGAGGATGTGTTCGTCAAGGTGGATAAGCTCTTCTTTCCTGTAGATTTTATTATTCTGGATTTTGAGGAAGATAAGAAGATTCCCATAATCTTGGGAAGGCCTTTCTTGGCTACTGGTCGTACCTTGATAGATGTGCAAAAAGGTGAACTTACTATGCGGGTACAAGATCAGGATGTGACCTTCAACGTATTCAAGGCAATGAAATTCCCTACAGAAGATGAGGAGTGCTTAAAAGTGGATGTGATTGATTCTGCGGTTACTTCAGAACTCGATCACATGCTAATGTCTGATGCATTGGAAAAGGCCTTAGTGGGGGATTTTGACAGCGATGATGAAGATGGCAACGAGCAATTATAATATCTGAACGCTTCTCCCTGGAAGCGAAAGCTGGACATACCATTTGAATCTCTTGGTACTTCTGACCTTAAGAATGCTGAAGGAAAGCTCAAACCATCAATAGAGGAAGCACCTACCTTGGAGCTCAAGCCATTACCTGAACACTTGAGGTATGCTTTTTTAGGTGATTCATCTACGTTACCTGTTATTATTTCATCTGACCTTTCAGGTAGTGAGGAAGACAAGCTCTTAAGGATTTTGAGAGAATTCAAATCGGCTATTGGATGGACCATAGCAGACATCAAGGGGATAAGTCCTTCATATTGTATGCATAAAATTCTGCTAGAGGAAGGTAGTAAGCCAACTGTGGAACAGCAGCGAAGACTGAATCCTATCATGAAGGAGGTGGTGAAGAAAGAAATTCTGAAATGGCTAGATGCATGCATTATTTATCCTATTTCTGACAGCTCGTGGGTGAGCCCCGTACAATGTGTACCTAAGAAAGGAGGTATCACTGTGGTCGCAAATGAAAAGAATGAGCTCATCCCCACTCGAACAGTTACAGGATGGAGAGTATGCATGGATTATAGAAAATTGAACAAAGCCACAAGGAAGGATCACTTCCCTCTTCCATTTATTGATCAGATGCTTGACAGGTTGGCGTGTCATGAGTATTTTTGTCCTCTGGATGGTTATTCAGGGTATAATCAGATTTGTATTGCACCAGAGGATCAGGAAAAGACTACCTTCACTTGTCCATTCGGCACGTTTGCTTTTCGCAGAGTTTCGTTTGGGTTATGTGGCGCCCCAGCCACTTTTCAGAGATGTATGATGGCTATATTCTCTGACATGATTGGAAATAATGTCGAAGTGTTCATGGATGACTTCTCCGTCTTTGGACATTCATATGATGAATGTTTGAATAATCTGCGCGCCGTACTCAAAAGATGCGTGGAAACTAATTTGGTGCTCAATTGGAAGAAATGTCATTTTATGGTGCGTGAAGGCATTATTCTTGGGCATAAGGTCTCTAACAAGGGTCTGGAGGTGGACAAGGCCAAGGTGGGAGTCATTGAAAATCTTCCCCCACCTAATTCTGTGAAAGGAATCCGTAGTTTTCTCGGTCATGCGGGTTTTTATCGGCGATTCATCAAGGACTTTTCAAAGATATCTAATCCGTTGTGCAATTTGCTTGAGAAAGATGTGCTTTTCAAATTTGATGATGAATGTTTGGCAGCATTCGAGACTCTCAAGAAGAGTTTGATCACTGCACCAGTTATTACAACACCAGATTGGACAGAACCGTTTGAGATGATGTGTGATGCGAGTGATTATGCGGTAGGTGCAGTTCTGGGACAGCGCAAGAAAAATCTCTTCCATGTGGTCTACTATGCGAGTAAGACTTTAAATGGGGCCCAATTGAACTACACCACTACTGAGAAGGAGCTTTTAGCTATAGTCTTTGGTTTTGAGAAATTTCGATCTTATCTACTTGGTACGAAAGTAACAGTATTCACTGATCATGCGGCTATTCGCTATCTAGTTTCCAAGAAGGATTCGAAGCCGAGACTCATTCGTTGGGTGCTTTTACTTCAGGAATTTGAGTTAGAGATCAAGGATAGGAAAGGTACTGAGAATCATAGCTGACCATCTCTCTAGGTTGGAGAATCACGATTCTACTTCACAAGATAGGACGTTAATCAATGAATCTTTTCCGGATGAGCAGTTGTTCGCAGTTCAGGAGGAAGAACCATGGTTTGCAGATATTGTAAACTATCTCGTCAGCAATGTAATGCCTCCTAATTTGACATCCGCTCAAAAGAAGAAGTTTCTGGATGAGGTGAAGTGGTATATGTGGGATGAACCATATTTGTTTAGACAGGGAGCTGACCAGATCATCAGGAGATGTATCCCGTTCTGTGAGACAGAGGGGATATTATGAGACTGCCATTCCACGGTTTATGGTGGACACTATGGTGGTGAGAAGATGGCAGCTCGTATTCTGCAAGCTGGTTTTTTTTGGCCTACTTTGTTCAAGGATGCTCATCAGTTTGTTTTAAGGTGTGATCGTTGCCAAAGAGTGGGAAATTTGACAAAGAAGGATGAGATGCCATTAAATGTGATGCTTGAAGTCGAGGTCTTTGATGTTTGGGGAATCGATTTCATGGGGCCTTTTATCTCGTCTTGCAATAATCAGTACATCTTGCTGGCAGTCGATTATGTCTCAAAATGGGTAGAAGTTAAAGCTTTACCGACAAATGATGCAAAGGCAGTGCTAAATTTTCTTCATAAGCAAATTTTCACAAGGTTTGGAACACCTCGGGTAATCATAAGTGATGAAGGATCGCATTTCTGCAACCGTAAGTTCACTTCTATGATGCAGCGTTATAATGTGAATCATCGAGTAGCTACTGCCTATCATCCGCAAACAAATGGTCAAGCGGAAGTGTCTAACAGAGAGATAAAGCGCATTCTAGAGAAGGTTGTTTGTCCGTCAAGGAAGGATTGGTCTTTAAAGCTCGATGAAGCTGTTTGGGCTTACAGAACAGCATACAAAACTCCACTTGGTATGTCACTGTTTCAGTTGGTGTACGGTAAGGGATGTCATCTACCTGCGGAGCTTGAGCATAAGGCCTACTGGGCATTGAAGAAGTTGAACCTGGATTTAGATGCAGCTGGTAAGAAAAGAATGCTTCAGCTTAATGAACTTGATGAATTTCGACTTCAAGCGTACGAGAATAACAAAATGTATAAGGAAAAGGTGAAGAGGTGGCACGATAGGAAGCTACATCCTAAGTTATTTGTGCTAGGGCAACAAGTTCTCTTATTCAACTCTCGGCTCCGACTTTTTCCTGGGAAGTTGAAATCAAGGTGGTCTGGACCTTTTATTGTCAAAACTGTGTTTCCACATGGAGCAGTGGAAATTTTTGAGAATGATCCGGACCAAGCATTCAAGGTTAACGGTCAGAGGTTGAAGCACTACTATGGGGACATGGCAAACCGAGAAGTGGTTAGTGCCATTTTGTTGACTACTTGAGAAGGGTACGAAACGTCATGCTAATGACGAAAAAGAAGCGCTGCGTGGGAGGCAACCCATGAAATGTTGTTACAGGAACCCTTAGAAGTTAATAACCTATCCAAAAACACAAAAAAATCAGAAAACAGGGGCTGAAAAAAAAATTCCAGTGACCCCCTGAGCGCCCGCTCAGCTTTGCTGAGCGACCGCGCAGCAAGCTGAGCGACCGCTCAGGGGTCGAGTACCAGAATTTTTTTTTACAGTTCAGAAAAAAAACAAAAAAAACAGTTGTAGCCCATAAACCCACGATTTGTTCCCACTACCCCATCATTTTAACCCTTAATTCCCAAACCCTAATCTAATCCACACCCTATATATACATACACCTATCCTACATATCTCCCACAAAATTACTACACTTAAACTCTCTCCCAAACACCAAAACTCAATTCTTACACATTTTTTTTTCACGAATCAATGGCACCCAAGAGAGCACGCACTATTGACAGCAGCAGCACAGTTCCTACTGCTGATTCATCGAGGGGTACTACTGCAAGGCCTCGGTTAACTGACAGAGCTGCGGAGGAGGAGTACACTAGGCTTTTGGGGAAGCCGATTCTGAAGGAGAGAGGGTTTTTACCATCAGGGAGGGATGGTGAGTTGCTGCCCATAATTGCAAAGAAGGGGTGGATAGCTTTCTGCGAGTCACCCGAAGCAGTGCCGATGAGTGTGGTTCGCGAGTTCTATGCGAACGTGAAGGCCGAAAAGAATGGGTTTTCTGTGGTCCGAGGGCTGACAGTTGATTATCACCCTGCGGCGATTCGCCGTGTGATTGGACAGCGAGAGAGGAAGCCCGAGGAGGAGAACTGGAATGAAAAGTCTGCTGAGGACTTTGACTTGGATTTGATTTGTGCGACTCTCTGTCGGCCGGGCACAGTTTGGACCTTCAGGACCGGCACTAATGAGTATCATCACTTTCCGGCGATCGCCATGAACAGGTATGCCCGTGCATGGAATGCATTTATTTGTGCTAATATTTTGCCTTCTTCGCATGCACACGAGGTCACAGTTGAGAGAGCACAGTTGTTGTGGGGAATTCTGAATGAGGAGTACTATGTGGACCTTGGTGAGTTTATCTACCAAGGAATTCTGAAGTTTTTGAGGGGAGCAAAGCATATGAACATCCCTTATGCATCCACGGTTACGAAGCTATGCCAAGCAGTGGGAGTGAACTGGCCGGCTCATGAGCAGTTGCAGTTACCGGCAGCTCCGATTGATTCTGGCACTCTGAATGGGATGCAGGAGTGGACCGGTGGTGAGCCTGAGGAGCATGGGCTGGGTTATCGTCTTCCAGGAGGGCGTCCAGCACGAGGTGCTACTATGGCTAGGCCAGGGCGTGATGAGGCTGGTTCTTCGAGAGCTCAGGAGGGTGTTGGGTTGGCTGATGCTCAGTATAGGAGGCTTTCACGGCGGATGGATGCCATGTATGAGACGCAGAGCAGGTTTGCTCAGGAGCTCACCCTTGCGTTAGGGACTGCTTTTCGGGGCCTTGGAGCTGATATCCAGTGGCCAGTTTTTGGTGAGGACTCTGCATACCCGCCGCCTGATACTCCACCCACTGAGGGTGATGATGATGATGACTCCCTGTAGGTATACCCTGTGTTCCTTTCTACTACCTTCACTGAGGACAGTGAAGATTTTAAGTTTGGGGGTGGTAGTTAAGGAATATTGTGTGTGTGTCATATAGCTGCATATTCATGATAGTTTAGTTCATATAGTTGCATAATTTATGACATATAGTTTTTTTTTGTTATGTATGTCATGTAGCTCATGCATTTACCATGATCCCTTTTGCAATGATTTATCGACTGAATTGTGATATTGATGCGAGTGTAGTGATAGCATTAAAGTGATATTAAGTCGTGTAGGTTGATATGCATGCTAGAAACACTTGTAATTCCACTAAGTCTTAGAGAATGCATAAGGGCTAGATTGTTGTTATGATTTGGTTGTTTTCGAGGTCAATCTACTTATTATGCTTAGAATTCGATAATAGGTTCTTAGTGATAAAGGCATGAAAAAGAAAAAAATTGGAGAAAAAAAATGGAATTTGTTGCTAGTTGTGGCTAGGCGTCAAATGGCTAGTAGCCGGCTCGCATATGGTGCGAGTAGTCTAGGGTTGAGCAAGATGGAGCGAAACGCACTTGCTCAGAAGTTATAAAAAAAATAAATTAGTTTATGCATAATTGATCTAGAGTGGGCTCTTTGGTATTCGAGTTATTAAGTTCTTAGGGGACTTTGTGCCTAGTGACCTAAGGCTTTTAGAGTCTGGGATCCGCTAACCTAACGCTCGTTACATGGATACCATTGTATAAGTCTTTTGTGGACCTCACTCATTACACGGTCAAATAAGCATTTATGTTGTGAATAAAAAGCACGATTCCGTAATAAGCTCCAGAATTCTTGTTGTGTTGTATATCACTTTGTGCCTAGAATTTTTTATTCTTTGTATAATCATTGGATTGCCTTTAGGATAGTCTAGTCATAATAATTGGTCTAGTTCCGAAGCATATATGTTAAGCGATTGCACACACCACGTTTCTGGCTGTATGTCCGTTTGCATGAGTTTATTGATCTTTAGTTGTCTAACTGCATTCGTTAAGATGTTGCAATTTGGTTGGTTAATCGTAGTAAGGGGGATCGCTGCATTTTCATATAGATTGCATTCATGCATGTTTTTTTTATTTGTTTTTGAGTCTGTGACGCTTGAGGACAGGCATCGATTTAAGTTTGGGGGTGTGATAAGTGGCATTTTATACCACTTAGAACGTCTTAAAATGGCTTAAATTGGTGTCTTGAAATCAAGTATTTTGTGTATTTGATGCGTTTTTCTAGTGTTTATGCATTTCAGGGTATTAGTTGCATTTCAGGGGAGGAATCATCAAGAATAAGCCTTGGCATGTCTTCACCATTGCGAAAGGAAAGAAACGGGCAGATTACGGCGAAGAAACGGAGCAAAATCAGATTTTTTCCAGTAGAGGTCTGAGCGCCCGCTCAGCATTGCTGAGCGGCCGCGCAGCAAGCTGAGCGCCCGCTCAGCTATGCTGAGCGGCCGTGCAGGGTCGGGGAAAAAAATATATTATTTCAGGACTTCTACTTCTGTTTGGTTTCCACTTCTATGTAATCTGAGTTTTATGGGACTATTATATAAGTAGATTTGAGACGTTTTCACAAGGGGGTATTGAAGAAGATCGTGTTTTTACGCAAGGAGCGAAGGAGATAAGGAAGAAGACCGATTTAGCACACCGAAACGAAGAGGAAGCATATCTTCTTGTGATTCTTGTTTCGTTGTAACGTTGGATGCTAGTTTTCTTGCTTTGAACTTATTTACTCTTGTGACTTACTCTGTTTTAATATAATTCGTTTAGTTATTATTTTCTTGTGTTTGTTTATCATGATTTCATATGAACCCATGATGACGATAAGTGCTATTATGGGCTAATCCTGATCATGGGGTTGCAACGGATTTATCATGGAATTCTTTAGTTAATTGTTTAATACTGTAGTGTGTAATGATTGTATGATATCTAGTATTGGTTGTGCGTAGTCGTCTTATATGCGTCGCGAACATATAAGATAGGGTGTTAATCTCTTGTGAAGCGACGGTGGATCTTGAGATTTAGAACTTGCCATGCTAGCATAGGTTCATGTACGTTGTGCATGATTAGTGGGTAACTCTAACAGTTTTATTTGCCCTATATAATCAAAAGGAATAACTTGTGCTTAAATCGTTGTGTTGTCAATTTCTGTAGACATATAGGAACTCAACATAATTGATGACTATTCAACTTCTATCTTAATTGTGGATGCTTGGTAGAATGGTATTAGTACAATGAAAGTTGGCTTTTATCAGTTTCGTGTTATTCGATTAATATCATCACTGTCACATGCTGAAGGTAATAACAAAGGCTATTGAAGGAAGTAATAATGAAGTTGTGATCTCATGAGTGTTTTATTGTTGATAAATTGAAGTGTTAGTTAAGTGATTAATTAAGTAGTTAATTGTAGTTAATATTTAATCAACAATTTTAAGTGTTAATGTCTTAACATTGAGAAGTAACCATACATTGGTGAGTGAGTTTAATTAGACAATAATTTAGTCGGAGTCTCTGTGGGAACGAACTAGAAAGTATTCTATATTACTTGCGAACGCGTATACTTGCGTGAATATTAGTGCGTGATTTCGCCCTAACAGTATCTTCAAACCTTTTATTATCTCCAGGTTTTCGTACTGTTAGGAATATATGTGCATTAGTTTGATGATATGTTTAACAAAACACTTAAGTAGAAATCCAGTGTTTGTAGCCTCAACGGATAAGACCATTTTGGTTATCCGTTGATGGTGTAGCTTTACTTAGAAATAAGTCTAGTGTTGTAGCACATTTCAGTCTCTGAATTTGAGATATAATTCTTAAATGTTGAGGGAAATTATAAGTCATGTTGACTACTAGAGGATATGCAGATAGGAAGGCCAATTGTAAGTATTTCATGCCTTGTAATTTTGTATAAATGAAATGGTGTCAACGGATAACTTAAAGACCTTCAACGGATGAGAAACAAAGCTTCAACGGATGTCTCTAAAGCTTCAACGGATAACATCCTTCAACGGATGAGTGCATCAACGGATAGAGCTTCAACTGCTAACACATCAACGGATAAAGCCATCAACGGATGAAGGCTTCAACGGATGTTCTGTTAAATAGCAGTTGACAAGTGGTAGTTGTACCTACAAACAGAGGCACATGGGTTGACAGAGACAACTGAGATGTGGAAGCCTAATTCAGGAACATCAGAAAAAGCATCCGTTCTACTCTAGTATAAAGAGGCAATAGTCAACAATGCACTGGAGTAAAATGGAGAAGAACCAAGTGGAGAACTTATTTTATTGTACTTTTTATCTTTGTCTTCACTTGTAAACTTGGTGATATATAAACCAAGTAGCAGCTAGTAATTAGATAAGAATTTTTCCAGAGCTGTTTAGAAAAATCTTGAGAGAAAAATTATCTAGTTTGTACTAGGACGCAGCTGTGATCAACTTCTTGAATCACAGATTTTCTGAAATACCATCTCTGGTGGAACAACAATCCACCAGAAAAGTTTTTAAGGTCTGTTGTGTTCTTTACGTTAGTGTTTGAATATATATCTGTCTGTATTAGCTTAAAACAATTCATACACTTGTTTGTCTTAAACACATAGCCTTTGAAACTGCTCAAAACTTGAAAAAGTTTTGAGATTTACATTCAACCCCCCTTCTGTAAATCTCATTGTTAGTCCACTAGGAATAACAATTGGTATCAGAGCAAGCTCTTGACACACAAAGAGTTTAAAGATCTTGGAAACTAACAAAGATGAGTAAGAAGGATATTGGAGTAAAAATCCCAGTTCTTGACAAAGACAGTTATCACCATTGGAAGGTGAAAATGCACCTTCATCTACTCTCCCAAGATGAAGGTTATGTAAACTGCATTGAGAATGGTCCTCACATTCCCCACAAAGTAGCCACAGTTGCTACAGCCACAATTGCTGTTGGTCAATCCATTCCAAAACCTAGAGCAGAATGGACAATGGAAGACACAGAAGAAGTCCACAAAGATAAGAAGGCTATGAACATTTTGTTTAATGGTCTTGACAAGGATATGTTTGATAATGTGATAAATTGCACAACTGCCAAAGAGGTTTGGGACACAGTTCAGCTACTGTGTGAAGGTACAGAAAAAGTAAAAGAAAATAAAATGCAGCTTCTCATTCAACAGTATGAGTATTTTAATTTTGAAGAAAATGAATCTTTAAATGACACATTCAATAGATTCCAAAAGCTGTTGAATGGACTGAAGCTGTATGGTAGAGTGTACCAGATGAAGGATTCAAATCTTAAATTTTTAAGATCCTTGCCAAAGGAATGGAAACCCATGACTGTCTCCTTGAGAAAATCTCAAGATTATAAGGACTTCACTCTTGAAAGATTATATGGAATCTTGAAGACTTATGAACTAGAGCTGGAACAGGATGAGGTATTGGAGAAGGGAAGAAAGAAAGGAGGTCAGTTGCCTTGGTAGCTGAAAATGAGAAAGAATGCAGACAAGAAACTGTGAGATCTACATCAAACTCCAAAGATGGCACAAGCAAATCAGAATCAAGCAAGGGTAAGGAGCAATTTGCTGAGAATGAAGACAACTCCAGCCAAGATGACTCTGATGGTATTGATGAGCATCTTGCATTTCTGTCCAGAAGATTTGCAAAGATGAAATTTAGGAAAAACACTAGAGCCACTAAACCTTATAAGAACATGGTGGACAAATCCAAGTTCAAGTGTTTCAATTGTGGTATAAGTGGACACTTTGCAAGTGAGTGCAGAAAGCCAACTTCTGAAAAGAAGAAATTTGACCAAGTAGATTACAAAAAGAAATATTTTGATCTGCTCAAGCAAAAGGAGAGGGCTTTCATTACTCAAGAAAAAGACTGGGCAGCTGATGGAGAAGAAGAGGATGAAGATGTGGAATATGTCAACTTGGCTCTCATGGCTGATTCTGAGGAAAATGAAGTTAGTTCATCAAGCAACCAGGTAATCACTACTGGTTTAACACAGCTTACTAAAGAAGAGTGCAATGATGCTTTTAATGACATGTCTACTGAACTGTATCATTTGCGTGTGTCTCTTAAATCTCTTGCTAAAGAAAATAGTAGGATTAAAGAGAACAATTTGTTTTTAAGTGATAGAAATGCTGTGTTAGAAGATAAGTTGATTGACCTTGAGAAAACTAAGCTACATTGTATATCTGTTGAAAATGAACTAGCTGAATCTGTTAAGAAAGTAGAAATACTTTCTAATCAATTAGAGAGAGAGCAAGAGGTAATTAAAGCCTGGAAGACATCTAGGGATGTTAGTGCTCAAATTGCCAAGGTCCAAGGAATTGAATCATTTTGTGAGACTGCCTGGGATAAAAACAAAAAGAAAATGGAATTAATTGATGGGCTGTCAACGGATGTGGAATCAACGGATGATGAAAGTTATCCGTTGAAGGAAGAAAAGGAGCATCCGTTGAAGGTTCCTCAATTAAAACAGGCAGATGTTTCTAAAAGTGAAAATCTAAAGAAACTCAACAAAAAGTTTGGTTCAACTTCCAAGAACTTTGTCAAAGAAGAAGCAAGCACATCCAAAGATTTTAGTAAGGTGAATATAGGGCACATGACCTTAGAACAGTTAAAGAATAGGCTCAAAGTGGTTGAGGATAAAAAGGAAACTAAAAGGAAATCTAATAGAAATGGGAAGGTAGGGGTTAACAAACATAACAATTACACACCTGATAAGTATGCTCCTAGAAAAAGCTGTGTGCATTGTAGTAGTGTTAATCATCTATCTGCTAGTTGCAAATCTATTAAGAAAACTCCCATTCCTGTACCCTCTTCCATGCCTAATATGTCTGCATCACCTCTGCATGCTATGCCTGTTATGTCTCAACAAAATCCTTATGCACATTTTGCAAACATGCCATATTTTAACAATCCTTATCTTGCTGCATTTAGTATGCCTCAAATGCCATACAATATGCCAATATGGAATAACATTCTTGCACAATCCATGCCTTATCAAATTCCAAATGTGCTAAATGATTCTGTGACTAACCCTACACCTCAACCAACTACATCTAAGATCAAGGTTGACTCAAAGTTACCTAAGTCTAAAGATGCAGGAGGAATGAAGTCTAGGAGAAAGGCTAACAAGAATGGACCCAAGGAAACTTGGGTACCAAAATCAACTTGATTGATTTTATGGTGTGCAGGGAAAAAGAAGAAATCTATGGTACTTGGACAGTGGCTGTTCAAGACACATGACAGGAGATTTCTCCCTGCTCACAGAGTTTAAGGAGAGAGCTGGCCCTAGCATAACATTTGGAGATGACAACAAAGGGTTTACTATGGGATATGGCTTGATTTCAACAAGGAATGTCATAATTGATGAAGTTGCACTAGTTGATGGTCTCAAGCACAACTTACTGAGCATCAGTCAACTATGTGATAGAGGGAATATAATTTCCTTCAATTCAGAAGCCTGTGTTGTCACCAGTAAGAAAGACAACAAAGTGGTTCTAACTGGAGTTAGAAAAGGAAATGTGTACTTAGCTGACTTCAACTCTACAGATGCAGAATCTATTACTTGTCTCTTCAGCAAAGCAAGTTCAGTTGAAAGTTGGCTATGGCACAAGAAGCTATCCCATTTGAATTTCAAGACAATGAATGATCTAGTCAAAAAGGACTTGGTTAGAGGAATTCCTCTTGTTGAATTCTCAAGGGATGGTCTGTGTGATGCTTGTCAGAAAGGCAAACAAAGGAAAGCATCATTCAAAAAGAAGCTTGAATCAACAATTGATGAACCATTACAGCTGCTACATATGGATTTGTTTGGACCAGTCAATGTATTGTCAATTGTAAGAAAAAGATATTGCTTGGTGATTGTAGATGATTTCTCAAAGTTTTCATGGGTCTATTTTCTTGGATCAAAGGATGAAGCAAGTGAAATCATTATCAATCACATCAGGAAAGTCAATAATCATCCTGACTTGAAGGTTAGGAATATCAGGAGTGACAATGGAACTGAGTTCAAGAATTTGACAATGAGGCTGTTCTGTGAAGAAAATGGAATCATGCATGAGTTCTCAGCTCCAAGAATACCTCAGCAAAATGGGGTAGTTGAAAGAAAGAACAGATCTTTAATTGAGGCTGCCAGAACAATGCTTGAAGAATCAAAGTTACCAACATATTTCTGGGCTGAAGCTGTTAATTGTGCCTGCTACACTCAGAATATTTCTTTGATCAATCAAGCTAAAGGCATGACTCCTTATCAGTTGTTCAAGAGAAGAAAACCAACTCTAAACTTTCTTCATGTCTTTGGATGTAAATGCTTTATACTGAGAAATCAATCCGACCATAAAGGGAAGTTTGATGCAAAGGCTGATGAAGGAATATTTGTTGGTTACTCAGCTGGAAAATCTTATAGGGTCTACAATCTAAGAACCAACATTGTTATGGAATCTGTGCATGTTGTGTTTGATGATAAAAAGATTGATGGACTAACAGATGATGGACACCATGAAAGACTCAAATTTGACAACATTGAGATATATTGTGATGATAGTGAAGAGGAGATTGATGGAGATGACACTTCAAAAGGGATTCAAGATATGCCCTTGGATAATGCACAAAATACTGCATCCGTTGAAAGAGGCAATGCAGTATCCGTTGAAAGACATAGTGCATCATCCGTTGAAGTACATAATGAAGCATCCGTTGATCATAGTTCATCAACGGATAATTGATTTACATCATCAGTTGATAGAACTCCAAGTTCCCTACAAAGGACCAACAACTCAGGGGGAGTTTCAACTGATCAACACTCTGTCTCACATCACGACAATACTGAGGCCACCTCATCTAGAGCACATCTTCCACCTCAAAGGAAATGGACCAAAAATCATCCCTTTGAAATGATCATTGGTGATGCATCATCTAAAGTGCAAACAAGAAGAGCTACTCAAAATGAATGTCTGTATAGTAGTTTTCTATCTCAGGAGGAACCTAAGAAAGTGGAAGAAGCCTTAATGGATCCAGATTGGATATTAGCTATGCAGGAAGAGCTAAACCAATTTGAGAGAAACAAAGTTTGGAAGCTGGTACCCAAGCCAAAGAACAAGAGTTCCATTGACACAAAATGGGTATTCAGAAACAAGATGGATGAAAATGGCATTGTCATAAGGAATAAAGCCAGATTGGTTGCTAAAGGCTATTCTCAACAAGAGGGAATAGATTTTGATGAAACATTTTCTCCAGTTGCAAGACTTGAAGCCATCAGAATCTTTCTAGCCTATGCAGCTAATGCCAATTTCAAAGTCTATCAGATGGATGTCAAGAGTGCATTTCTAAATGGGGAATTGGAGGAAGAAGTTTATGTAAGCCAACCTCCAGGTTTTGAAGATCAAAATTTTCCAGACCATGTGTATTATCTGTTGAAAGCACTCTATGGACTAAAGCAAGCACCTAGAGCCTGGTATGAGACTTTGTCAAAGTTCCTTCTAGATAATCATTTCACAAGAGGTACTGTTGACAAAACTCTCTTCTTTAGAAATGTTAATGGCTCTAAGATACTTGTACAAATTTATGTAGATGATATTATATTTGGATCTACAGATGATAAGCTTTGTAAAAAGTTTGCTAAATTAATGCAAAGTAAATATGAAATGAGCATGATGGGAGAGCTAACTTACTTTCTTGGGTTACAAGTTAAACAAGTTAGTGGTGGAATTTTCATTAGTCAAACTAAATATATTTATGATCTTCTAAAGAAGTTTGACTTAATGGATTGTTCACCTGCAAAAACTCCCATGGCCACTGCCACTAAGCTTGAATTAAACAAGGCTGAAAAGTCTGTGGATATTACAAGTTATTGAGGCATGGTTGGCTCACTTTTATATTTAACTGCTAGTAGACCTGATATAATGTTTTCTACATGTCTCTGTGCTAGATTTCAAGCTGACCCTAAAGAATCTCACTTAGTGGCTATTAAAAGAATTTTCAGATATCTCAAGGGGACTCCAAATCTAGGAATTTGGTACCCTAGAGAGTCTGGTTTTGATCTAATTGGCTACTCAGATGCAGATTATGCAGGTTGCAAAATAGACAGGAAAAGCACAACAGGCACCTGTCAATTTCTAGGGAACAAGCTTGTATCATGGTTCAGCAAGAAGCAGAATTCTGTTTCCACATCAACAGCTGAAGCTGAGTACATTGCAGCTGGTAGTTGCTGTGCACAAATACTATGGATGAGGAACCAGTTATTTGACTATGGTATGACTGTTGACAAAATTCCAATATTTTGTGACAACACAAGTGCCATTGCCTACTGAAAATCCAGTGCAGCACTCAAGAACCAAGCACATTGATCCAAGCACATTGATATCAAGTACCACTTCATTAGGGAACATGTGATGAAAGGTACAGTGGAACTTCATTTTGTTCCAAGTGAACAACAAATTGCAGACATATTTACCAAGCCACTTGATGAATCAACATTCACAAGATTGGTAAGTGAGCTAGGTATGCTTAATTACTCTTAAAATTCATGTCTTTATTGCAATTTGAATTGAAGCCTGAAATGTATTAGCTGCTAGAACAAATTTGATTTTTAACACAGATTATTCCATCAACGGATATTCCCTATCCGTTGAAAGTCAAAATTGTTCTGTCAACGGATGTTCATTATCCGTTGAAAGACATATACATTTCTGGAATTTTTTTTATCCGTCAACGGATAAAACTGAAGTGCTCTTCAATGGATGACAGTTTACTTTATCCGTTGAAATATCACATCAGTCGATTCAGGTGTTTCACAGCCGTTGATTCTATTGTCTTAACCGTTGATACTCATACATACAGCTGTATGTATTTGTTTTAAAGGTAGTTTTTAGAATACTTACAGTTTATTCTTAAACGGCTGAAATTCACTTACATATATTTATTGTTTAATCTTTTATTTATGCTTTTTAATTTGAGAAAGTATATAAGCCCTTCTGATTTTTCATTTTTACTTTACGCTTTCTTGAAATTTCAAAGCTTTTACCATTTTCTCTCTGCAAAACCTTCAAGTTATTCTCTGCAAATTCTACTCACAACAATGGCACCAGTAGTAAAGATTATGTCTCAATCCGGATTCATCTATGAGAAGAACAATTTCATAGCTTTGGTAGAAAAGAATGAAGCCCATTCCGATTATCACAAAATGACGGACTTCATCAAAAACTGTAAACTTAGCTATGCAATGCTGGAAGCCCCAACGATTTACTGTGAAGTAGTTGAGGAGATTTGGACAACTGCTCAGTTCAACTCAATAGATATGACTATCTCCTTCACCCTCAAAGGTAAAAATCACTGTGTTAACTGTGATGATTTACTAGCATGTTTTAAATTACCTGAGAACAATGTCATGATACCACACACTGATAATGATGTATCCAGCATGTTAGATTCCATAGGTTATTCTCTTAACTCTGCTAGTTTAGGGAGTATTAAAAGAAAAGGCCTTAGGAAAGAATGGAGTTTTCTTGGGGATGCCTTTATCAAGGTTTTCTCTGGGAAAATTAGCAATTTTGATGCCATAACTTCATCTCTTGTTAATATGCTCAATATGCTTGTTTCTGATAGGTATTTTAATTTTAGCAACTATGTTATGCTAGAATTGGGTACTAGATTAGGTAACAAAGCTAATAGATCTAATAACATCTATTATGCTAGATTCTTTATGTTATTGGCTAACCATGTTGCTGAAGGTTTGGTCATAACCAATGAGAATAATAAACTCAAGTGCTGGGCACAAGAGAAAAGAGTTCTTGCAGATTTATTGAGAATGGATCTCAACAGCAGTGTGCCATTGGTATATTTACCAATCATGAATGCACCTCAGGTAGGTGAGGTAATTGCTTCTACAACTCCTACTTCTTCCAACCCCTCTATTTCTTTATCTTCTAGTGTGGCCATGGAATCTGTGACAATGCCCCAACAGATTCCTACCAAGGTCACCAAAACTAAACTTTCAAAATCAAAGACAAAGAAAACCACCTCTATTGTTTCTCAAAAGACAACAGTTGTAAAATCTACCATTAACCCTGAGGGGAGTGAACAGGGTGTGAGTGGTGAGGGGAGGGGTGAACATCAAAGAAACCCCCAGGATAAGGAAGGAGAGATAAGTGCTTCCCAAGCTAGCCAAGCCACAGTTTCTCAAAAAGCTGTGGTGGTTGAAAAGGTTACTAGCATATCCCTAGCTGCATCCTCCCAAAAGGATGTAACTATTGAAAATAGTTCCCAACCAGGAACACAGAACAAACGAGGGATGGACAATAAAGCCAAACACTCACCAACGAAAGCCTTTATTAGAAGAAAGAGAGCCAGAACCCAATCTTCTACACAGGGTGCACACACTGCACAGATACATCCATCTGTATCTATGCCTTCTCAAATTCAGTTTGATGTGGCTCCAACAAATGTGGAGTCACAACCCCATTCTCTCACAATTAACACACATCAATCACCACACAATTCATCACCATCTCTAGATGTGGATATGTTATTCCCATCAATTCCTGATTCTCCCTCTTTACAACTCAGGGAGGAGCCCCACTCAAATACAGGTGATCATCATCTTTTAGATGATTTGTTGGATCACCCGCAAATTCTTTCAGATGTAATTGAAGCGACTGTGTCACCAAAACTCATATCAATCTACACAAATTCAACAGTTATATCACTTTCAATTTCTACTTCTTTTCCTTCTTCAATGGATATCACTCATCCGTTGACAAGTGGTTGTTCTTCAACGGATAAGCTTAACAGCAGTTATCCGTTGATACCATTAGTTTCACCTTCAACGGCTATTCCGCATCCGTTGATAGTCTCTACACACACAACTGAAACAATTCCAAGTGTAGAAGACTTGATTACTGTACAATCACTTCTAGGACTGAGGGAAGGGAGTGACAATTTGAGTGAGAGGCTGGGTTGCTCCCAGGCAAAAGGAGAGATTGAGAGCTCAAACATGCATGCTATTTTTTCCAGCATGGCAAAAGTAAGTGAGAGGAGTACCACCTTAGTAGGTGAAGGTGAGGGAGTGAGTTGTGTGAGCCAGGGGGAGCCCCTGATGCAAGAACATAGAGAAAATGAGAGAAAGGCAGGTACAGCAGATATAAGGATGGATCCAGCCATTGCTAGTGAGTCAATGATTGTGAATGATGCTGAAAAGGAAAGACAATTTCAGCAACATTACAAAGCTGTTATTGATAACATTTCCTTGGATGCTGACACTTTTACTCATCCTGTTTCAGCCTATCAATTATTGGCTGCACAGGGCAATGTGGAGGCAGAAAGGACACTACATCTAGTACATACAACAGCATCTCTTCAAAGGGACAAAACTGCTATTAACAAGATGCCTTCAAAAGCTGGTGAGTCATCTGAAGAATTTGGAGTAAATTCTGATGATGATGACCTTGTTTCTTCTGATGGAAGCATGAACTTAGGGGGAGATGAAGGCCCTAGTTCTATTCCAAATCTACCTGAATGGGCCTTAACAAAGGAGTATACAACAGGGCAATTCAATGTCTCCTTAGTCAAACAAATCAGTACTATCCAACAGGCCATTCAGAAAACTTCTCATGCAGGTACAAAGGCTATCCTTACAGCTCACTTGGACTCACTGCATCTCATGAAGTTGCAGCAAGTAAGACAGAATCTGAGTGTGGATGAACTCAGAAAGGATATTGCTGACTTGAAATCCTACAATTCTGAAAAATTGGATTCAGTCATGCCCTATGGTACAATGCAGGACATTTTGTTGAGATTGAAAAAGGAATCACATACTGAAAAGAGGCTGGCCAAATTGGAAGACAGAGTTCAAGTTATTGAAGATTTTGTGGCCACCATTCTTCACAACCAACAATCTCAAACAAATCTACTTATGCAGCTGGCAAAAGCACAGGGCTTGACCCCTCTCCTTGATGATAACAAAAAGGGGGAGAGTAAAAGGGAAGGGGAAGGAGAGCCATCTACAAAAATCCTAATATCTAAAGTGCTAGTTCCTGCCATCACTACTTCTCCAATCATTCAAATCAAAGGAAAGCCTGATGGAATTGATTTAATCCAGCTAGCAGCAGCTGAAATTCAAGTGAAAGAGCAAAGGAGGAGAATTGAGGAAAGGGTGCAACAGTTGTTTGGCTCTACACAAGATAAATCAATATATGTGAAACATAGCACAAAGGTTGAACCAATCAATATGGAGCACAAGCCAGAAAGGAGAAATAAGGTTGGAGAGACTTCTTTCAAGAATCTAAAACCTATGGTTCTCAAGCCCAACACTAGATCCAGCAAGGACTCCACAAAGAACCCTCTAGACTTTGCTCAGATGAAAGAAGTGGACTTTCCTCTTCCAAAGCCTGATGAAGACAAAGTTTTGGGTGCTAGCATCATGAAACACAAGGAGACCATGGATGAGGCAGTAAGGAGAAACATGGCTATTATCTTTAGAGATGGAAAGAGCATTTGTGTGATGCAAGGACATCCCAAATTCTCAATAGCCAAGAGGGAAGAAACCAAAAGGTTAAAGAAAGAAGCTGAAAAACTCAAGGCTGACAAAAGAGCACAAGCAAAGCTTGAACAAAAGCTAAAGTCAAGTCTAGTTGAAAATGAGAAAGGAATTGAAGTCAGGGGTGAAGACAAGATTGCAAACTTAGATGAGGTTTTTGGGAGTATATTTGGTGAAAGTATGGAGGAAAAAGAGGAATGGCAGAAGGGAAACAGAAGAAAGGCCAAGGCACATAGAAGGAGTGAAGACAACACTGAAGAAACTAAATCTCTACCTTCCATACCTGAACCCTTTGTTGCTGATCCCACTATAAACATCCATGGTGAACCAATCATCCCAAAAGAGGAACCTATTGATTGGGACACCATCAATTTGCCTACCTTTTTAACCACTCTTCCACTACCAAAGAAACAGAAAAGAAAATCCAAATCTACACCTCCCCTAAACTCTAAGAAATTCACTCAAAAACATAAACCTAACCCTAAGCCACCCATTTCTAAAGATGATTATGTTCACATCTGTGACATAAAAGAAATTTCAGACATTGAACTCTATCTGGATGAGCTGGAGGATGTAAGGGGAATTGCTGCCTATAGACAGCTACCAGAGAGATTGATGTTCAGATACAAAGGAGCTGGGGAAAGAACATGGCCTCTCTACAGGATTCTGAATGAAGGCTACTCTACCTTGATCAGAGTCTTTTCAGCCATACAAAAGGATTCTGGCTTTACCAGAACTGCCAAGACTGAAATTCTCAACAAGATTGCCAACATAAGGAAAACTTGGAGGGAGCCCAATGCTTTGCCCAGAACCTTACTCATTCAAGAAAGGGGAACTACAATTCACAAATCACCTCATTGGTTGATGGAATTCAGAGATGATAAAGGAGTCAGAAGATTTTTCAGACTTGAAGACCAACTCAAGATTGCCAGCAATGAAACTCTCAAAGAAATGCAATCTAAGTTGGATATCAGTGATGAAGATGAAGCTGAATTCTTCAGACAACTCCAACTCCAAATTGAGGAAAATGATAAGGGGCTAGGAAAGAAAACCAGGGAACAAAGAAGAAAAAGATGATTTGCTCAGGCTAGAGGAGCACCCTTAGAAATACTGTAAATCTTCAATTACCTTCTAGTACATACACTTTTGCAGCACTTTTAAATTTCTACTTAGTTTCAGTTCATATATTTGTTAAGTGTTTTGTTATCATCAAGTTAACCTTGAATTTATGTCTACAATTCTTA
Organism: Apium graveolens; assembly: GCF_009905375.1. NCBI lineage: Eukaryota > Viridiplantae > Streptophyta > Magnoliopsida > Apiales > Apiaceae > Apium > Apium graveolens. The sequence continues at coordinate 49,969,393 of NC_133657.1, read as the reverse complement.
TAGACATAAATAGGGGGAGATTGTTAGGAATATATGTGCATTAGTTTGATGATATGTTTAACAAAATACTTAAGTAGAAATCCAGTGTTTGTAGCCTCAACGGATAAGACCATTTTGGCTATCCGTTGATGGTGTAGCTTTACTTAGAAATAAGTCTAGTGTTGTAGCACATTTCAGTATCTGAATTTGAGATATAAATCTTAAATGTTGAGGGAAATTATAAGTCATGTTGACTACTAGAGGATATGCAGATAGGAAGGCCAATTGTAAGTATTTCATGCCTTGTAATTTTGTATAAATGAAATGGTGTTAACGGATAACTTAAAGACCTTCAACGGATGAGAAACAAAGTTTCAACGGATGTCTCTAAAGCTTCAACGGATAACATCCTTCAACGGATGAGTACATCAACGGATAGAGCTTCAACTGCTAACACATCAACGGATAAAGCCATCAACGGATGAAGGCTTCAACGGATGTTCTGTTAAATAGCAGTTGACAAGTGGTAGTTGTACCTACAAACAGAGGCACATGGGTTGACAGAGACAACTGAGATGTGGTAGCCTAATTCAGGAACATCAGAAAAAGCAGCCGTTCTACTCTAGTATAAAGAGGCAATAGTCAACAATGCACTGGAGTAAAATGGAGAAGAACCAAGTGGAGAACTTATTTTATTGTACTTTTTATCTTTGTCTTCACTTGTAAACTTGGTGATATATAAACCAAGTAGCAGCTAGTAATTAGATGAGAATTTTTCCAGAGCTGTTTAGAAAAATCTTGAGAGAAAAATTATCTAGTTTGTACTAGGACGCAACTGTGATCAACTTCTTGAATCACAGATTTTCTGAAATACCATCTCTGGTGGAACAACAATCCACCAGAAAAGTTTTTAAAGTCTGTTGTGTTCTTTACATTAGTGTTTGAATATATATCTGTCTGTATTAGCTTAAAGCAATTCATACACTTGTTTGTCTTAAACACATAGCCTTTGAAACTGCTCAAAACTTGAAAAAGTTTTGAGATTTACATTCAACCCCCCTTCTGTAAATCTCATTGTTAGTCCACTAGGAATAACACGTACTTTATAATATTATCAATCTTCTCGAGTGTAAAAACCACTTAACAGTATTTCTAAAAATAATATTCTGTTTCCGTTCAAGGATCACTAACATATAGTGCAGGGATCTAGTTCACAAACGACTAGTTCCGCTCTTAGGCCTTCGTATTATACCCGTACAAACCACTGTTAAGTCTTCTACCAAATCTAACCAACTTCAATAGGAATCCTTGAGGTTTTCACACTGATCCCGATACCTGCTTCAAATGACTCTAACCTTATTACTCCAATGCCTGAACATATTAATGAACTTCATACAGATCACCGGTGATGTCTTCTTCACCGCAGCTACCAAAACTTTTGTGTATATGCCCACTAAACAATCTGTACTAATTCTAGTGGAACATAGATTATTTCAAAGTCCTTGTTCTACGTTAAGTTATCCAAACCAGTATTGTTGAGTTATATATACAGCTTCAATCTTGCTCAACAGTGACAGAGTTCTGATTTGAAGAACCCCCCGGAGTTTATAGATATTTAATTTGAGGTTAGGGTTGTAGCGACTGGGATTTTCACAATGTATTTATTTGAATAAGGTATAGTTCTTGTGTTGTTACGTGGATATACGGGAATAAAATAAAAGGATAAATGATTTTGTGGTTTATGTATAATTTCTGTGAAATAGTAATAAGAAACGAGCAAAGTCTCGTTCCAGTTTGATGAGTTAGCTAAGGGTTTAAGTTGTGATTGTTGGGCCATCAAGTAGAACGGGACCCGTTATTCAAAGGATGGATTAAATAAGAAGGATTAAGAATAATAAAATTAAGGAATATAGTAAGTTGTGATAAATGTGAATACCTTTGTGTATTTCTGTGACTTGAGTTTAGATTTGAAAAGTTATTTTGTTAATGGATCTATCGAGCAATTGTTACTCGCATGATCTGTAATTAAAAAGGGAACTATGTGCTAATGTGTATAGATACGAATTGTGGTGGCTAATATTATATGAATATATGCTATTTGATGGTTACGAGTATGAATCTGTGATTCACGAGTTTTTAAATGATTTTAAAAGGATTTATTTGATTTAAATAGGGTTTATTGATCCTCACATAATTTTATAAAAGTTATTAAAATATGATCAAGGTGCAAAATTTGTTTCATTAGCTCTAGAATAATCCCGGATACTTTTCAAAAATGAAAGTTGGATTTATTTGGGTGTTCTGATATTTTAAAATGATTTTATGAAGTTTATTTCTATTATTTGGAATGGTAAAATCCATAGAAATTAATTAGTTCACTCAAAAAATTATTTTGAAAATACAGGGAGAAATCTAATTTTATATTGTAGTTATTAAAAATAATATTCGTGGTATCTTCAAAAGTTACAAAATAGTTTTATGACTATCAAATGCTTATAATTGTTCAAAAGCATTAAAAATTTGAAAAAGGATAACAAAATTCAGAAAATTAGTTGCCAATTTACGCCCCTGCCATGTAATTATATATAACCCCTCCCCCTTTCTTTTTTTTCTCCCGGCCTCTCCAATCTCTCTCTTTCTCGAACTCTCTCTACTCTCTCACCTCGGTAAACTCTCCCTCTCCTCTCCATTCACCACCGAATATGGGTAGTTTTTGATTTCGAAACCATCATTGTGATGGAATTTGATTCCTTTATGTCAATACGCCGTTGCATGTGGTTGATTTTCAATTTCTCTAAACCCGTCCTCGGGTTTTTAGTTCGGTTCTTAATTGTTGTTGATTGAATGTCGATTTCGTTGATGTTTCTGTGATAATACATGTGTTTAATTGTTGGAAGCAAGTTATGGGTAGAGTTTCAGTAGGAAACCCCGACAAGGGGCACCACCGTGCTTTTCCGCCGTCGGCGGTGAACCTCCGGTGAGCCGACGGGGACGATGATGTTACTGAGTCCGAAACATTTCATAAACACTTCATTTTAACTTGTATGTTGTTTAAGAATTTTCTAAAAATTTTAAGATTTAAATCCTTGAAAAAGATATGATTTTGGTATTTAATACAAGTTTTAGTAATCGGTTATTAGACTTAATGTTGCATGTCGATTTTGGTTTAAAAAACCGAATGAAATTCCTGATTTAAGGAAAATTTGGTTCGACTTATGTGATAAATCCAATTGTTATGATTTTGTTCAATGGTTTTAAGTGGAAATAAGTTTGGTTTTGATTTGAGAGTATTCATGTTAATTTCGAATGAATGCATATGGTATAAATGTTATATTTGTGTCGGTTAAAGGAACAATTGATGATGCATGTCGATTTTAAATGGTTTGGAAATTTTCTAAGTTTATTGAATTTAATAGAATAGGGTAAAGGTACGGTTGAATTTGACTAGTAAGTTAAGTTCGATTGATCTCGATTATCGATAGGGGAAAATGTTGTATGTTAAATGTTTAAATGGAATAATTATGTGTACTTGATCCTTGATTATGGAGATGTATTGTTATGATAAGAGTAAGTGTCACGGACGACTCTTTTTTATAAGAATGAAGTCAAATATTTACTAAGGCTTGGTGTTGGATTATGTGAAAGTAGGATTTGCTTGCTATATAAAGTATTGAGATAGTCGATAATATAAAGAGTATAAAGGTATATTATATTACGTGCTACATGTATGAATGTTTATAAAAGATAAATGATTACTGCGATTGGAGTAGAATTAAGACGTTTTGAGAAACGTCACGAGTTGATCAAGTATCTAATTAGGGTTTTGTTTTGTATTTTAAATTTGGATAGCAGAGGCATTCAGGCTAGTAAAGGGAAGGATATCTTAGGTGGCAATAGCTCATGTTCCGTAAAGCAGAAAAGCTTTTTGAGGCAAGTAACTTTCCTTCTATTATGAATTTTTATAGAGAGGATATTATTGATGCCATGATAGAATAAAAGTTCTTTGTTATACTTGTTATCGATTCTTGAGAAACCCTAATACTGATCCCTGGAATAAAGCTCTTTATTAATCCATATGACGATCCCTAATAGTAACCCCTTGCTTCTATGTTAGGTCCTTAATCAACTGTTGAGGGGGGGGGGTGAATACAGTTAATACAATCAATTCGATAAAGCTTCAACAGAATTAACAGTTTTTATATTAACTGATAAAAACTTATTACAAACGTACTCTCTCGAAAGGATGAACAATTATCCTTTAGAGCTTCTAGGTTATGCGAAAAATATAACAATGTCGCAATGTTTATAGCATGAACCTAATATGTGCTTTATATAGAGCACAACTTCACAATATGTAACACCCCCAGATCCGGGGTCGGGGATCCGAGTCGTCACGGTCTTTCATTCCACAATACCACTTCACTTACTTAATAAAAATAACCTTATGCTGTGACCCCACACTAACACACACCACAACCCGTTATAGTCTCAGAGATGAACATCAAAAAAATATAACCACAAGTAATTATATTCCACAATTATCTGCCAATACACCTTAAAAGGTTTTCTGAATAGATTTACATTTTATTTGCCATTATTACAATTCATATTATACATAAGTCTGGTACATCAAAAGTTGAAAGCCTAGCCTATTGGTAGTTCCTACCTCAGCTAGAGCAGCATCAACGCTTCCAGAAGACTGCCGAACGTTTTCTAACCTCTTGCGAATCGGGAGCTTGGTCCGGTTCATCTTGTCTATCTGATGTTGTGTGATGAAAGAAGAAAGCAAGGGTGAGCAGCAAGCCCACCAAAATAATATGCATAATTATTTACAGTATATGAGTCTACTCATAATACTCATGAAAGTCTTGGTCAAAAGAAATGAACCAAGTTGATAACTTAATGCGATGAAGTCGCAAAATATTCAGTATATATATACATATATACTTTTCAAAATATTGGAAGTCCTCTTCCATGCATAATATACACAAAGTCCCAGTGTATAACTGTATATAAAAAAATATCGTTGCAAGGTGATCTCATATATCTAACCTTGTCTCAATGTTTTTCTGAAAATCTTTGTCATTCATAAGACAATTATTAATTAGATATAAGTTTAAAAGATGAAGTTACCAAATACTTCACTACACTTATATCATTCCCAAATACTACTTGAACTACCACCGTTCAAGTTATAATCAATTTCAAAAGTTCATCCCACTGATGAGACCACAAGATAAGACTTGAATAGATTCAATCTTTGAAATATTATTGAATGAAAAAGTTATGAGATACTTTATTTAGTCCCGATATATATATATATCCACATATATATATCCCTTTAAACATTTCCTGGAACCTCTGTTATGCAAAGTATGAACAGAGTTTGAAACATCCAATGAATTTTGGAAAGGAAAAGAATTTTGGCATAAACCCGATATCTTGCTGATCAGGCAAAGATACCAATAAGTAACCTTTTCTACTGTAGATGGATGAATTCCTCACCGGTCATCACCCTGGCCGCATTAGGACCTCGCGCTCGACCGTACCCCGGCCCCTCACGCGTTGATGGACTGCCACCCAGCCACTTACACAATAATAGACCGTACCCCGGCCTGTCGCTTATGCCGACTCAATCAAATGGACTTACTTCCCGAACATTGGGCAAGTAATCAAATCATTTACCAAATCTGCAACCTCGTTGCGAATATAAAATACACCACAGAGCCGGATTCCCCAGGTTTTGAGCGAGTATTTAAATCCCCTTTAAAAAGGAAGATCTTAAATATAAAAATGAGTTTTGGGATCCGCTCTGACTTTTAAAAATCATTTTGAAGACTCGAAAACACTTTAAAGAGTGTTTGGAGTAAGGCTGATTTAATGAAGTAAATCAGTCCCCAGAATATTAGAAAATATCTGAATATTATTAATTAAATAATATTCCCATAAAGAATAACCTTTTATAAAAATAATTGAAGTAGAAGTTTTAAAACTTATACTTGAAACGAGTATTAAATAACCAAAGATATACTTATATGAAAGTATTATCTTTATTTGAATAATCGAAAATAAGTTTGATTATTAACAGTTTATTCTCTAATGAAATAAAGAATATATTTCAGCAAATAATCGGAGTCATAGATCCTCAAATGAATATTCAAATAATATTCAATAAATAAAATAAGCTGAGTCATAATACCTCGAATGAATATTATAAATAATATTCATTAAATAAAATAAAGGAGTCATACATCCTCAAATGAATATTCAAATAATATTCAATAAATAATATAAAAGAGTCATAAGCCCTCGAATAATATTCGAAATAATATTCAAATAAATAAATAAAGTTAAAGTTATCGAATAAACCTTATTCGATTAATAGTTTGGAAAACTATAACCATATATATATATATATAAATATATATATATATCCATATCCATATATACAAGATTACTCGGGATCCTCGACTCCCGGTTTTTAGAAAATATTTTCACCTTTGGGTCCCTATACTAAGGGTATATGCAAGTTACCGCTATTCTCTAGCATAGGTATTATCAACTGAACCAACAGATATAAATTTCAAGAATATGAAACAGGCATGCATATATATACCATATCAGCATGCTCCAATATATCGCAAAAATTGCTAATTAACCAACATGCATCTATCACAAGATAATGCATATACATATATTCATCACAACAACAGTTATAACGGGTAGAAAACTTGCCTGAGCGACTGGGGGTTACGAATGGCTCGGGACGAGTCTGGTAACCTATAAACAACAAGTAAGTTGGAATTAAACCAAAGTCACTTGTGAATCTATACTTTAACTAACTTAGACTCTAACGCTTGTTTTGCGCTCACTGATTCGCTTAAGTCACTCGGGTACCCTCGGCTCCACCATTTTTAATAATTTAACCTTTAAGAGTTTTAAAGCGATTCCTTCGCGAGTGACTTACCAACTGCCTAAAACACTTACCATAAATGTTTCATGCATTAATTAACCCTTTTTGGTCTTTAACCTACATTTCAAAGTAAGGCGAGGGAAAAAGTTTCGTTCGCGAAACGCCGTTACTTGAAACGGTCGTTTCTCCTAAACCGTAAATCGGAATCGAACGAACTACATATCAAAACGAAGCTCGTAACATGAGCTATCTAAACATGGCAGTGGTCAAAATCTAGCAGGGGGTTCTCGGGTCCTAATGCTATGCACAAAAACAGTCCAAAGAAAATCGGACATTACGACGGCTATGTTTACGCGATTACCAATATTTATACCACTCCAATTCTTTACCAATTCACTATAAACCACCCAACCATCATCAATACATCAAACACAACTTATATCAAGGCAAAGTCAGTCCATAATCTCAAGGTTTTCCAACTTATTCAACCACAAACATGATCTACTAATCCATAACTTAAGATTCATTAACCATTAACCAAGATTCATATCCAAAATCACCACAAATCCAACCCAACTATCTAACATACATGGATCTTGCTATACATACATGGATATTTCTATATAGACATTAATCCATCCATAAACTCATCAAAACTCAAAGTTCAAACTATAAGTTAAAGGTGAAAGTTGTTTATACCTCCTTGAAGCTTCCTAACACAACCCAAGAGCTTTGAATGCCTAAAAGAACCTTGATCCTTGCTTGTATAACCTTAATCTTTCATAAAAATCCAAGAAAACTAAAGTTATTTCTTGAAGGTTACTATTCACCATCTTCTTCCTTGATTTATAGAAAAAGATTGGCTTGGAATTAGAAGCTTAAACTTATAGGAAGTATGTAACTTAACTAGGAGAAGCTAGGATAATTACCTTGCTAAATAATAAGTGGTGGAGCTTGGATCTTCAAATTTTAAGAAATGGGCCGAGAGCTAGCTTGGGAAGAATGATATTTTTGTGTTTTGTTTGATGAAAATGAAATGATTTGCTTGGTTGGTTGATTTTTGTGTTGTTTTTGGTTAATGACTTAATTAACCTTTTATTTGTGTGGTTATAAACCAACCACACCTCCTCCTTCCCTATGTCATGCTTGTGTCACCTTGCACATGTCATTATGCTCCCACTTGTCCACACCTTGTGGTTTGATGATGTCACAATCCCTGGCTTCTTGTACAAGCTTGTCTCTTGGTCACTTATTTGTTTTACGGTTCGCTTATCTTTCGTTCTCGTTTATCGTTTGAGGGATCATACCCGGGATCTTATTACTTAGGTTCCCTTAACCTTTCTCAATATATTATATTCCTTTTATGATCCTCTCTTATAATCCTTTAATTTAAATCCTTTTTATCCTGTTACCTTATACTCAATTCTCTCCGTATATTGTGGATTTCCGGGAAAAATCAAAGTGTTCGGAATTGGATTCTGACGATCTTTACATACACTTATATACCACATAGAGTACTAATAATATCCCATAAGATCAATAACAGAACCCCTACATAGCGTGGCATGAAAAGTTTTCTCATTCAGCAAAAACACTATTCATAAGGGTTTCAAAAATTCCCAAAAATTGGGGTTATTACAGTCTCCCCTCCTTAAAAGGATTCCGTCCCGGAATCAGATAGAAAATGAATAGGGATACCTTCCTAGCATTGCACCTTCTAACTCTTAAGTAAATTTTCGCACATTGTGGTCCTACCACCAAACTCTGCCTAGTTTAATAATCCTTCTCCTAAGCACTTGTTCTTTTTCACTCTATAACCCTTCCTGGTTGCTCCATATAGGTTACGTCGGGTTGCATATCTATGCGCTCATATGCCTCTATTTATCTGGCATCTAAATTACACTTCCTTAACATTGATACGTGAAACACGTTACGACCTGCTACATGTTCGGGGTTAGGGCTAGCTCATATGCTAACTTCCCAAACGTCTTAACATATCCAAGGGTCCAATAAATTGTAGACTTAGCTTTCCTTTCTTTCCGAACCTCATCAATCCTTTCCAAGGGATACCTATAACATTACTAGGTCCCCTATTTCATACTCTTTATCCTTTCGTGTCAAATCAACATACTTATCATGTCCATCTTGGGCTACTACCAGCCGTCCTCTGATTAGATCTATCATATCCTTGGTCCTTTGGACTACTGCGGGTCCGAGCATCTTGCGCTCTACAACTTCATCCTAACATAAGGGAGATCGACATTGTCTTCCTTCAAGGATCTCATAAGGCGACATCTCGATAATGACATATGATCTATTGTCGTAAGATAACTCAATCCGAATTAAGTGATCATTCCAAATTCTTTCAAGTCTATTACACAGACTCTCATCATAGCTTCCAATCATTAGAGCTCTTGCTTCTCAATACCCATTCTTTTCCAGTTCGTAATCGCTACTACCTTCCGTTTCTAATATTATACGGGTTATACTTTTGCTCGCTAGCGTTCTATAACCTTTTAATAACCACGTCAACCTCAGTATCACGAATGTGTTCCCATTCCGCATACTACCACCACTTTATTACTCCTTTTTCAGTTGTTTCTATTTTCCAAAATTTGATCAATCAAATAGAAGTAAGGGAATTTGTTGAGAGATCACTATGATCATGAACACTTGTTATATCGCATAGTTAGTACAGAAGGTGGCCAGCCTTTAGTACTTGACAAGCAATTAAACAATAGATGGTATCCTACTAGGCTTCTATCACACAGATAGATAGTCATTCGGCAATACCTCCCCTTCTGGAAGGGTTGTCCTTCTCAGATTACATGAAATGAAAAGAAGAGAAAAGAACGAATTGAAGAGAATTGTATATTCATAAAAATTTTATTGCCATAAAATATCTGGCTTGGAATCTACCTCTGAACTATAGAGGTTTGTCATAGAAGAACAAAACATATATGTATTTATATCCGCATCAAGTATTATAGCATCGCATTTCACGTGCCTAAATATTTTCGCTATCCCGTCCATCATTCTATGGACCCATGCTCTTCCTCGAGCTTATACACAATTACCTTTGAAACTCCCTCGACATCGAAAATCGAATCTGGGATCTCATTCTAGACATCATCGTTACTAGAATTCTATGCTTGCACCGCAACCTTCCTCGTATAATAATACGACTCCCTATTGATAAGAAAGAATAATAATTCACTAGGTAGACACTCTACTTAATTAGTCTATCAATGATAACTTATACACTACCACGACCCGATTAGGGGTACTCAATCTCGACACCTATTCCAATACAACTCTCACGGTTGTAATCAGCTCGATACTCGCAGAATCATTGCTGCCTTACTATGGTCCACCACTGACCTACTGTAGTCATTCATTTTCCATGAAGTCTTAATATCTAACCATACGGAGTCCATACATGTCGTATCAAATACTTCTAAGGAGTTAACATAATCACCAATCATAATTCATGAAGAACACTCCAAACTCTGGCGTACTTTCATGACATGAAGTAGATAAAATTGCAGAAGAGTTTCAATCAAAGTAACGATAGCAGGTTAATACCATTCTTAATCATATGCCTTCGATAGAAGACTTAACTCAAAGGTTCGTTTAGTCCTTTTGAAACATGGTCCAGGCTCATTCTCAAGATAGTACCTCCTAAGATAGATTGCCCGCTCCTGGCGATTACACGAATTAAACCTTTACCGAACTACTATTACGGTTGGGTATTGCACAGTCATCAGAAGGAATGTCAATCTTCCAAACCATAATACAACCTTCATAGCTTTAACCATCATCACTGTATTCCTTTGGCACAAGCGCCTATAATTATCCTTTTACCGTTAAAGTGTCGGCCACCTCTTTGGCCTTTCCTGATAGTAATAGTTCCTTATAATCAATGTCTTTTAACCACCTTCAACTAAATTTTCTACCTCATTTCAATCACAGCTTATGTGAAGATGTTTTCCTTAAAATCAGATGGGAAAAAAATATCACCATTTTTCCATAAGTTATTGCCTCAGTCTTTAGAGGCTAATCACTGTCAAGACTGACTCTCAATCATACTTAGAACATTTTTTTTTTCTTAAGTCCTAATTGCCCTGAACAATTTCGACCATTACTGGTTCGATCCATACTTTCTCATGGTTTAACACGTGCCCCACTTGGCATCATTATAATTACGTCATATTTCCTTTATCCACATTTCTATTCTTGAGAATTTTGAATATTACCTTTTTCCTTATAAAACCTCTAAGGTTATCCTTCAATCGTTCCTCCTGTATTCCCTAGATACAGGGCATATCACAATACCATTTACTAATAGTAGAACCATTGTCTATATACTTCTGAAAAAATTTCTCCATTGATCCTTAAAGGTTGTTAATACCTTAATCCTTCCCAATTCATACTGTCAAACTCATACTATCCCTACTAAGGGTGAAATGCCAACCTTTATGCATTCCCCTTAGGATTCATTTTAAGTTACCGATGTTCTATCCTTAATTCCACCTTTAAAAGGTACCTGCATCCTTCCATGGATAAATCAAGTCATATATCCTTGATAGATTATCTTATTCAACATTCCCCATCTCGATAGTCTATACCTCACTTCATAATAGCATCCTTATTCAAATTGAGGTCAATCCATATGGCCTCCAAAAGATAACAATGGTCATCCGCTTGTCTTTCCTAATTTGGTAATGATAACAAGGATGTTCTGGAAGATATTGGTCGTGTTCAACGTGAACTTCTTCTTAATAATTCCTTATTTACTTTTGTTGTTTATCTCAACAGTCATCTCAATGTTGGGATATCTTTCATACCTGGCGTCTCCCTTTCTGGGTATCAAGCCACCGGTCTTACATTTCCTTCTTGAAGGTCACTTCCTTCATCCAATTTTTCCTAATTTCTTACTTCCTTATCCCCTTAGTCTATCCGCGTCTCATTATTTATCCTTCGAATTATCTCAAGGTTTCCTCGAATCCTCCCAACTTACAGGGGATAAACTATATGTATCTCTTATGCCCTCAACCATCAATTTTAACTTATGTTGAATCACCCTCATCCTGACGAATGCATACTTTTCTATTTCTATTGCTACGAGTCGTTAGGGTTTCCTCATACCCAACTCCCTTATCATACCTCAAACTCTATTGCGGTTATATTCCTTTCCACTTCAATTTCTTTTTATTTTCCTTTCTCTTATCATTATTTCATGAACCAACACAACATAAGCATTGATTTCAAACATCCCGTCATTCTGGATTCGTGTCCTCAGAACGAATCTTGATAACTTTTACAACTTAGATTCATAATTTATCATACTCGTCTGCCTTTGTTCTGGCTCTAAAGCTTTTACACTATCTCCTTATCTTTGGGAATTACTTTCCCGAAAACAATTGACTGAACTTAAATCAGTTTATTATAATCTCTTGCTCCGTGCCTTCCTTGGCCTTTTACCGGCGGGTGGTCTCTCTCTTAGGAGGGTAAGTGATAAAAATAGTCTTTTGTGATTCGTCAATCATTTAGAATCTCAAATGATTCCTATATCTCCTTTACCCAGGCTCTTGCCTCGACTGGGTCAGCTTGTTCCTTGGAACTCTGAGAGCTTAGCGATATAAAGGTCCTGAAAGAATTTCTCACCGCACTGTCTCCTCAGGGTGGTGGTTGGGGATAATAGTCTAAGTTCTTTCTAGATAGGTCCATGAATTGCCGTATAGGAGTACCGTCTCGGTTCTCCTTTCCTTACTCGACTTTCTGTTTCCTTAGTATGAAATGTTTCATCCTACTCCCCATAATTGGGGTCATCTTTTAATTTAAAATCCTTATTTTCCTCTCCATTATGTCATGGGTTCCTTCTATCTTGATGGCGACCTCCCTGACTATCACGTTCAGGGTTTGCTCTAAATCTTATTCCTCAAACTATGGCTCTCATCTAAGTTCTCATCCTTACGCTCTTGAACTTTCGAAACCCAAATTCTATAGGAATACCTCATTATTCCCGTATCCTCTTTCTCGGTATTAATCTCATATTTATTTGTTGGCTCTCTGCCTTCATTCATCACCTTTCTCTGGCACAATATGTTCTTTTCCGATAATTCGGACTGTATTGCAATCTCAAACAGCTTTTCGGTACCGGCTCCGGTTACCTTCATATCTATTTCCATTTTTTTTTTTCAAAATCTCTTATCAACTTTCCCAAAGACATTAACCTCTTGAGTCTCTCCTTCTTACTAAGGGCATCAGCCACCACATTGGCTTTCCCCGAATGATAAAGAATCTCCCAATCATAATTCTTGATTAGCTCTAACCGCCTCCTCGGGCATATGTTGAGCTCTCTCTATGGGAAAATGTACTAGAGTACTTATGGTTTGTGAATCTCATACTTCTATCCATACAAGTAGTGCCTCAAACCTTTAGGGCAAAACTATTGCCACGAGCCTAAGCTCATGGGCGGGGATATCGAATTTCATATTACCTTAATTATCTTGACATGTACGCGATTACCTTACCGTGCTGCATAAGCACGCACCCTAAGCCCTAGTGCGAAGCGTCACTATACTTCACAAAATCTCCTTTTCCATCCGGCAACGCCAGCATAGGGGCCATCACCAATCTTTGCTTCAGTTCTTGAAAGCTGTTCTCGCATTTCTCTGTCCATTCAAACTTCTCAGTCTTACGAGTAAGCCGCGTTAAAGGGGCTACTATCTTTACAACTTGAACGAACCTCCGGTAGTGACCGGCCAATCCTACCTCTGGTAGTCGACCAAACCATGGTCATCAATTCATCAGTGGTCCTTTATCCAATCCTGTCAGGATCCTCCATGGGATCCTCCTCAACAACTATCCCTTCTAGGATAACATCCTCAACCGCTAAATCCTCAATATCAACATCATCCGGTCCTGCATTAGGACACTCTATCGGATCCACAATCCGATCTCCAATTAGTAATAAAATATCATCGCGATGTTGCTCCTCAACATCAGGGTTCGGAGTCCCGCTACCATATACGATAACGAACTACGCTCCTATCACAATATTTATAAGGGTTCCCATAAGGGTTTTAACTGTCAGTGCTACGTTAGGTAGCCCGACTATGAACTTGGCAAGAGTTCTTATTATCTTAGTTAACTTATTATCTTAACGTCCCATCATCTCTGAGGTTTATAACGCTTAGCTCTGATACCATTTCTGTAACACCCCCAGATCCGGGGTCGGGGATCCGAGTCGTCACGGTCTTTCATTCCACAATACCACTTCACTTACTTAATAAAAATAACCTTATGCTGTGACCCCACACTAACACACACCACAACCCGTTATAGTCTCAGAGATGAACATCAAAAAAATATAACCACAAGTAATTATATTCCACAATTATCTGCCAATACACCTTAAAAGGTTTTCTGAATAGATTTACATTTTATTTGCCATTATTACAATTCATATTATACATAAGTCTGGTACATCAAAAGTTGAAAGCCTAGCCTATTGGTAGTTCCTACCTCAGCTAGAGCAGCATCAACGCTTCCAGAAGACTGCCGAACGTTTTCTAACCTCTTGCGAATCGGGAGCTTGGTCCGGTTCATCTTGTCTATCTGATGTTGTGTGATGAAAGAAGAAAGCAAGGGTGAGCAGCAAGCCCACCAAAATAATATGCATAATTATTTACAGTATATGAGTCTACTCATAATACTCATGAAAGTCTTGGTCAAAAGAAATGAACCAAGTTGATAACTTAATGCGATGAAGTCGCAAAATATTCAGTATATATATACATATATACTTTTCAAAATATTGGAAGTCCTCTTCCATGCATAATATACACAAAGTCCCAGTGTATAACTGTATATAAAAAAATATCGTTGCAAGGTGATCTCATATATCTAACCTTGTCTCAATGTTTTTCTGAAAATCTTTGTCATTCATAAGACAATTATTAATTAGATATAAGTTTAAAAGATGAAGTTACCAAATACTTCACTACACTTATATCATTCCCAAATACTACTTGAACTACCACCGTTCAAGTTATAATCAATTTCAAAAGTTCATCCCACTGATGAGACCACAAGATAAGACTTGAATAGATTCAATCTTTGAAATATTATTGAATGAAAAAGTTATGAGATACTTTATTTAGTCCCGATATATATATATATCCACATATATATATCCCTTTAAACATTTCCTGGAACCTCTGTTATGCAAAGTATGAACAGAGTTTGAAACATCCAATGAATTTTGGAAAGGAAAAGAATTTTGGCATAAACCCGATATCTTGCTGATCAGGCAAAGATACCAATAAGTAACCTTTTCTACTGTAGATGGATGAATTCCTCACCGGTCATCACCCTGGCCGCATTAGGACCTCGCGCTCGACCGTACCCCGGCCCCTCACGCGTTGATGGACTGCCACCCAGCCACTTACACAATAATAGACCGTACCCCGACCTGTCGCTTATGCCGACTCAATCAAATGGACTTACTTCCCGAACATTGGGCAAGTAATCAAATCATTTACCAAATCTGCAACCTCGTTGCGAATATAAAATACACCACAGAGCCGGATTCCCCAGGTTTTGAGCGAGTATTTAAATCCCCTTTAAAAAGGAAGATCTTAAATATAAAAATGAGTTTTGGGATCCGCTCTGACTTTTAAAAATCATTTTGAAGACTCGAAAACACTTTAAAGAGTGTTTGGAGTAAGGCTGATTTAATGAAGTAAATCAGTCCCCAGAATATTAGAAAATATCTGAATATTATTAATTAAATAATATTCCCATAAAGAATAACCTTTTATAAAAATAATTGAAGTAGAAGTTTTAAAACTTATACTTGAAACGAGTATTAAATAACCAAAGATATACTTATATGAAAGTATTATCTTTATTTGAATAATCGAAAATAAGTTTGATTATTAACAGTTTATTCTCTAATGAAATAAAGAATATATTTCAGCAAATAATCGGAGTCATAGATCCTCAAATGAATATTCAAATAATATTCAATAAATAAAATAAGCTGAGTCATAATACCTCGAATGAATATTATAAATAATATTCATTAAATAAAATAAAGGAGTCATACATCCTCAAATGAATATTCAAATAATATTCAATAAATAATATAAAAGACTCATAAGCCCTCGAATAATATTCGAAATAATATTCAAATAAATAAATAAAGTTAAAGTTATCGAATAAACCTTATTCGATTAATAGTTTGGAAAACTATAACCATATATATATATATAAATATATATATATATCCATATCCATATATACAAGATTACTCGGGATCCTCGACTCCCGGTTTTTAGAAAATATTTTCACCTTTGGGTCCCTATACTAAGGGTATATGCAAGTTACCGCTATTCTCTAGCATAGGTATTATCAACTAAACCAACAGATATAAATTTCAAGAATATGAAACAGGCATGCATATATATACCATATCAGCATGCTCCAATATATCGCAAAAATTGCTAATTAACCAACATGCATCTATCACAAGATAATGCATATACATATATTCATCACAACAACAGTTATAACGGGTAGAAAACTTGCCTGAGCGACTGGGGGTTACGAATGGCTCGGGACGATTCTGGTAACCTATAAACAACAAGTAAGTTGGAATTAAACCAAAGTCACTTGTGAATCTATACTTTAACTAACTTAGACTCTAACGCTTGTTTTGCGCTCACTGATTCGCTTAAGTCACTCGGGTACCCTCGGCTCCACCATTTTTAATAATTTAACCTTTACGAGTTTTAAAGCGATTCCTTCGCGAGTGACTTACCAACTGCCTAAAACACTTACCATAAATGTTTCATGCATTAATTAACCCTTTTTGGTCTTTAACCTACATTTCAAAGTAAGGCGAGGGAAAAAGTTTCGTTCGCGAAACGCCGTTACTTGAAACGGTCGTTTCTCCTAAACCGTAAATCGGAATCGAACGAACTACATATCAAAACGAAGCTCGTAACATGAGCTATCTAAACATGGCAGTGGTCAAAATCTAGCAGGGGGTTCTCGGGTCCTAATGCTATGCACAAAAACAGTCCAAAGAAAATCGGACATTACGACGGCTATGTTTACGCGATTACCAATATTTATACCACTCCAATTCTTTACCAATTCACTATAAACCACCCAACCATCATCAATACATCAAACACAACTTATATCAAGGCAAAGTCAGTCCATAATCTCAAGGTTTTCCAACTTATTCAACCACAAACATGATCTACTAATCCATAACTTAAGATTCATTAACCATTAACCAAGATTCATATCCAAAATCACCACAAATCCAACCCAACTATCTAACATACATGGATCTTGCTATACATACATGGATATTTCTATATAGACATTAATCCATCCATAAACTCATCAAAACTCAAAGTTCAAACTATAAGTTAAAGGTGAAAGTTGTTTATACCTCCTTGAAGCTTCCTAACACAACCCAAGAGCTTTGAATGCCTAAAAGAACCTTGATCCTTGCTTGTATAACCTTAATCTTTCATAAAAATCCAAGAAAACTAAAGTTATTTCTTGAAGGTTACTATTCACCATCTTCTTCCTTGATTTATAGAAAAAGATTGGCTTGGAATTAGAAGCTTAAACTTATAGGAAGTATGTAACTTAACTAGGAGAAGCTAGGATAATTACCTTGCTAAATAATAAGTGGTGGAGCTTGGATCTTCAAATTTTAAGAAATGGGCCGAGAGCTAGCTTGGGAAGAATGATATTTTTGTGTTTTGTTTGATGAAAATGAAATGATTTGCTTGGTTGGTTGATTTTTGTGTTGTTTTTGGTTAATGACTTAATTAACCTTTTATTTGTGTGGTTATAAACCAACCACACCTCCTCCTTCCCTATGTCATGCTTGTGTCACCTTGCACATGTCATTATGCTCCCACTTGTCCACACCTTGTGGTTTGATGATGTCACAATCCCTGGCTTCTTGTACAAGCTTGTCTCTTGGTCACTTATTTGTTTTACGGTTCGCTTATCTTTCGTTCTCGTTTATCGTTTGAGGGATCATACCCGGGATCTTATTACTTAGGTTCCCTTAACCTTTCTCAATATATTATATTCCTTTTATGATCCTCTCTTATAATCCTTTAATTTAAATCCTTTTTATCCTGTTACCTTATACTCAATTCTCTCCGTATATTGTGGATTTCCGGGAAAAATCAAAGTGTTCGGAATTGGATTCTGACGATCTTTACATACACTTATATACCACATAGAGTACTAATAATATCCCATAAGATCAATAACAGAACCCCTACATAGCGTGGCATGAAAAGTTTTCTCATTCAGCAAAAACACTATTCATAAGGGTTTCAAAAATTCCCAAAAATTGGGGTTATTACACAATATATAAGGAATCATATTCTATTAACAACAAGGAAACCTAATACAATGCTTCTAAGATAAAGTCCTTCACCGCCTTGAGTTCCTGTTTCCTTTTCCTTATCGAAGATCAACTGATGAGACAAATACTGATTACATCATCATCAGTTGGTATCATTATCCGTCGATATCATCATCATCCGTTGATATAAGTTTTATGTGAACTTCTGATAGTTTCTGCTTGATATCATCAATTGCTCCTAACAATCTCCCCCAACTTGTTCATTATGGAAACATGGACAAGTTCCAATTGATGATGTCAAAACTATCTAAATATAGGAATCAAGTATGCATATTCAATCTTGCTTCAGTGAATATCAAACTTTACTCTTCATTCTGAACTGCTTCTTTAACTTGAGCAATGTCAGAGGTTAATTTCAGTTCATCAGCCTAGTCAGCTCCATAAATCTTCCTTCTTCGGTGAGCTTGGCTAAGTTCTTCTTCTTCACATTTTTCTTCAGTATCATAAGCCTGAACTACTGTATAGATTGGATCTATCAGCATTTGAGATTTAGTTTTCTTAGATACTGACTTCTTCTTTGCAACAACTTTGGCTTTAGACTTTGAAATCTTTGACTTCTCTCCTATCTTCTCTTTTCCTTTAAGCGTCTTGTCAGCAGTTCCAATAACTTTTGTTCTGAGAGATCTTTCATCTTCTGCCTGACTGATTTCCGTTCTAACTACACCTCTAGTTGGTCTATTAGAAGGATTATCTTCATAAAGTACTTGAGAAACAACATAAATATCAGCATTTTCTGTCTTCATGGAATTCTTGAAGTCTTCCTCCATTTGCCTTAGTTATTCAAGATCAACTCCAGGATTTTCTCTTGCAAATATTCTTCTACTCACCTCAGAGTCAAATAATTGAATCTTTGGATCCTTGTAGAACAAAGTTGTCTTTCTTTCTTTAACTTTTAGAGTTTAAAGATATTGACTTGCTTAGCACCAGCTTCTATCTCCAGAATACCTTGGTCTTCATCAGCAGCAGTTGTGACTTGTGAATATTGTTGCATTTTTGTAGTCACAGTCAAATCTTCTACTCTTCTTTCATTCCTCTTACTGTCTCCACCTTGTCTAGATTGAAATCTAGTGGTTGCTTTTGACGAACCACCAACTCCAACTAGCTCTTCACCTCTTCTCCTTTCACTTTCCTTCTGTATCCCCTTATACCTCCATCAGGATTTTCATCATCAGTATTTGTCAATGTCAATTATTTGCATTTAGATTTAACTATTTTCTCCCCCTTTTTGGCATCATCTCCAAGCAGTAGAAAAATAATCAGCTCCATTGAATTCTGTACTTCTGTAAATTGATCAGACATTTGAGCTTGTTTAGCTTCTAATCTAGCTTGATTGGCTTCAATTGCAGTTTGCTTGACAACTATTGGTGCAATTTGTTTCTGAACTTCCTGATGAGTAGTCAGCTTTGAAGCAATCACCGATTCTTTGATCTGATTGATTTGAGTAGTAGTTGCTTCATGAGCTGTGTGTAAGGATATGACAACTAAAGTTGATGCTTTCAGATGATTCAGAGTATCAGGATTTGTAATCTTCTGTTCCGCTGTTTCCACATGTGCAATAGCTCTAGTTCTGGAAATAGGACATGTATCATCTTTCCAATAAGAAATCCAGAGATTATCAAAATAATCATGCTTCTTCTTAGCATCTAACACTTAAATTTTCTGTTGTCTCACATGTATAGACATATCTTCAGGGAAGAAAAGATCATCCTCGAGATCTAAAATAGGATTAGAAATATTATCTTCTTCACCATCATTAGATTCTTCAATAGCAACTGGATTTTGCACTAATTGCTGAACTTCATCACCAGCTTCAGCATGTAGAATAGAATTAGAAAATGGTGCAGTATATGATCCAGCAACTTCAGAAGCTTCTACACTTTCAGCAGTTAAATCCACATCTTCAAGTATTATAGATAAATGAATTGGAGCTTCGAGATTAACTTCCAGAACTTTAGTTCCTGTAGAATGCTGTGGTTATTCTGAAATGGTTGAAACTTTATAAATGGACTCTTTTGCTACTACATCTGCAGCAACAACATGAATTTTCTCAGATGATGGTAAAGTAGAGTAAATGGACTATTTTTCAACAAATCATGGATTATCTCATGTGGTGAAATAGTAGAATGTATGGACTGCAAGAAAGTATCAGTACTTAGACTTGCAGGAAGATTAATAGCCCTTGGTACATCGGAGTTTTCTTGAGGTTCAACATACTGTTGTTCAGCATCTGTTTATTAGTACTATGAGCACCTGCAAACATATAGCAAATAAAACTTAATCTCTCTATTCTTTTAAAGTAGTCTCACTACTCCTCATACCACACATCCTATGAACTTTTAATAGTCAGAGCTTCCTCACAAGGATTACTAAATCCTATCTCTCATCTACCTCTCCTTTTTCCAGGAAGGATCTTGCCTATCTTAAATTCTATTTTTCTCTCAATCTTTTCACACATCTCACAGAAAAAGGCTCAGAAAGATTGTCCTCCAGAAAAAGAGGTAGCTAAAGAAGGGTGATCTGTGGTCATACAACTAGAGGTAGTCCTTAAATAAGGTCTAGAAGTAATTATACCAACAACATTAAAATCATGAAAAATAAATGCTGAAAAGACTGAATCAGTATTTACAATAAATACTGATAAAGTAAACAGTATTTATACCTTGTGAATCCACAATTAAGCTCATAGTTAATACTGTGGTTATGACAGTTGTTGTTCATCAATAATGAGAACCTCCATTTGAATTGGAGAGGATTTGATCAGGTTACTGTCATGTACCATGATTACAAACCTTGTTCTTCTTGCAAAGAACTAACACTTGAATGTGTCTCTTGAAAGCTATCACAGAGTCTTTAGTAAAAACTGATGAAACCTCTATGTCTCTGTTAGTACATTAATATCTACATCAGCAAGTAATCTAGTACTTAAATATTTTTTAATGGATGAAATTGGTCAAATTTATAATTCTGATTCGTGCAGTAACATTATTTTGAATCCATTCAATTTAAATTGGTATTTTCTTCAGCACAATTCTTGTGAAGAGACCTCTACAATAATGAGTCTTGGGCAGTTTATTTGTGAAAATGTATGTATAGCCAAAAATGGACCACACCTCAAATCGGGTCAAGTTCTAATTGTTAAAATGGATTCTGTAGTAATACTAAATGTTGTTTCTGTGTGGTGAGCACAATTCAAGAATTATGTCACTTGATTTTTGGGCAACATTTTAGAAAATGATTCAAGTGTTTCAGTTGTGAGAAGAAATTTAAGATGTAAGATGTGTTATTTTAAGAAATGAGTGTGAACAACAGTAACACCCTCCAAATCGAGGGTATAGGTTTGGGGGTTGCTTGCCACTAATAATGTCACGACTGAGAATTTTGCGACGTAATTAAGTGAATAAAGTATGCTTTATGTGATGTGATTATAATTATGTGACTAAGTGCTGATTAATTATCTTTTCTGTATATAAGAATATAGGAGCGTAAATAAAAACGTTCCAATTTAAAGAGCCAGCTTAGGAGTTGAGCTGTGTAGTCGGGCCGTCAAGTAGAACGGAACCCGTCCTAATAAGGAATTAAAGAATATAAAATGTGAATTATGTGTGATTGAATGAAATGAATGTTTAAATAAAGTATTTCGTCCTAAGTGACGTGTCGATTGGTAAAGATAATGAGAAGCGTAATCGAAACGCTGAGCGTCAGGCCGTCAGGCTGAACGTGACCCGATACGCGTAGAAAAAGATAAAGATTAAAGAGGGACAAATTCTATGATCAGACCTGAGTCATTATGTGATTGTATATGTGTGATTGCTTGTCTGTGTGCATGACTGTGTGCTTTGTGACATTTTTATGAATTTAAAAGAATTATGTGATTTAAATAAAAGTTTATTTAACCTTCGCGCATTATTATAAAATTATCCGAGTAAGATAAAAGCATGGGATTTGTTTTGTTATCTTCATAGTAGTCCTAGAGACTTTTTAAAAATGATGAGTGGATTTATTTGGTGGTCTTTGCATTTTAAATTGATTTTTATGTGGAAAAATGTTATTATTAAGACGAGCTTGCGAAATTAATATAAAATCAACCGTCCGCTCAAAAATCTATTATGAGTAATGGTTAAAAAGCTAATTTCGAGATCTACGTGTTAAAATTGTCACTTGCAATAATTTCCGACTTTCCGAGAGAGATATATTTTATATTTAATTTTTGTTACACTTGAGTAAAAAGAAAAGAACAAATAAGCATAAAAAGGAATTAGTAAAGTACAAATTTGCCCTTGTTTTGGTGGTGTATAAATTCACTTTCTCCCCCCCTTTTTCCTTTTCTTCCCCGTGCACCCCACTCTCCCCTTCTCTTTCTTTTTCACTCTCTTCCTCTCGGCTACTCTCTCTCTCGGCTCTCTCCATCTCTCATCTCTCTCTCTTGCATGCAACACTCAAACCTCACTCAAACTCAAAGATATTACTCTCTTTAGTCTCTATTTTTAGTATACATCTCAATTTCCATTTGCATGTAAGTGTTGTATAAGTGTTTTGATGATTGATCACTATGGTTGTGTTCAAGGAAATTGATTTCTTGATACAAAACTATAAGAGTGAATCCAAGAGATTTTGGGGTCATGAACTCGAGAGGAGACCCGTTGCGGGCTCTCTTAAGTTCGACCACCACCGACTATGATCCAAGGAGAGCCGGTGGAGTTTTTACGATATGTTGATTTGAATTTTAAAGCCTTGCATATTTGGATTTTGAAAAGATCAAAAGAGTTGTTGATAATTCCTTTAAAACTAGAATATGTGATTGGAGATAGGTTTGTCCTAATTATTGATGTGTGTAAAAGTCATTTGATGTTTAGGAAATCAAAATTTAAGGTTGCATGTTGGGTTTATAATTCGGCTTTGTGCTAATTAAAAAGGAAATTGAGTTTGATGACTTGATATTAGTAAATGCTAAGCCTAATTAGTGAAAAATGTGATTGCATGTTAGTTTTAAAGAAGAACAAGTTATGCATGTCAACGTTTAATCCTTGAGTTATGAATCTTGATTTTGCCGAATAGAAAATGGATTTAGAAGAGATTTGCTTGATGATTAAGTGAATGCATGTTGATTAAATGAGTTAATTAAAGTTGGAGTCACTAGGTGATGCTTGGTTTTGGTGTTTAAATGAATTGAATGACTTAGTAAAGGTTTAAAGCAAGTTGAGAATGTAATTTAAGACCTTGCATGTCAAAATTTATCCTTGCATGCATGATTATTGGAAAACCCGAATGGGTCTTATGCTTAAAAAGAGAATTAAGTTGATTTCTTTTCTAATTATCTTAGTGGCTAGTGAGAACTTGATTGCATGACAAAGAGTGGGTAGTGTTTATGTTCAAATTTTGATAATTAAAAGAAAGTGTTGATTTCTGTTCTTAATGCGATTATGATTCAGATTTTTGATTAAATGGATGAAGTTTA
Source organism: Apium graveolens (assembly GCF_009905375.1). Taxonomy (NCBI): domain Eukaryota; kingdom Viridiplantae; phylum Streptophyta; class Magnoliopsida; order Apiales; family Apiaceae; genus Apium; species Apium graveolens. Next base: position 49,945,570 of record NC_133657.1, on the reverse strand, counting down.
AGTGCGTAAATGACTCTTGTTATTTGCATTAGTTATGTTTGATTATATGAGATTGAAATTGAATATACATGGTTGTGTTTTATGTGTATGGTCGAATGATATATAAGTAGAGAAGCGACTAATTTGGTTCTAATCCCTTGTTAAATGATTGCGTGTGAAATCCTAGGAGATATGTGATTCATTTGTGTGATTGGTTGTTGTTATGGTTCGAATTAAGAAATAAAAGAAAAAGGGAATTAAATCGTTTGTTATTAAAAAGAGCTATAAGTGATAGCTATGGTCGTAAAGGTTTGGTTGTGAATAAATCATGTACTCATAAGAGTTATATTAGTGTGATTTGAGAAATAGCTAAGGTTAAGCAAGTACACTTCGATTGTTAAATATATAAGGATATAAAAGTTACGAGAAAGGAATGTGCTATGTGCCATATGCTATGTGCTTATGTGTATAAGCTATATTCGTATACTCGAGTCAAGGATATAATCGAGTTATCGTATTGAGTGATCGTTCTGGGAACGAGAGTTGAGAAACTGATTAAGGTTTTGGTTTTATTATAGATTCAGAGCGTGAGGGCATTCAGGCTAGGAAAGGAAAGGATATACTAGGTGGCAGTAGTTCAACCTTCAGGAAAGCAAATTCAGGCAAATTCAGGCAAGTAACTTTGATTACTTGTGTAAATGATTATAAAGAGAATGTTGTTCATACCATGTAGAGTATAGAACTGTTTAACTTGTGAAACCCTGATATTGATTTGAGATACCCTGCCTTTGATCTTGATAAAATGTTATTGATAAGCTTACTGATTCAACCCTTTGATAAGCTGTCCTTTCTGTTCAAGTTATTTATTAAGCCATGAATCATATTGAACCCTATAATTATCCTTGTGAACCCTGTTTAATGATGCCTTATTTCCTGATCACCCTATTGATCCCTAAACAAATGTTGATCCTTCTAACTTAAGTGCCTTGTTATCCTTGATATAGAATCCTTAAGAATTGTTCCTTGCTTATCTTTGAATCACTCCCTGAACTTTATTTATCTTAAAATTTGACTTAAGAATGAGTTACGACTCGAAAGAGTCTGAATGATTTCATATTCTTGGTAACGATAAAATGGATTTTAGAAAACCTATTTGTTTTTACAACTCAAGGTTTTCCAAATGAATTCCTGATGGATTGGATTGGGACGTAAGAGGCTAGTGGGACTAGTCCAGTCATGGTAAGAGGCTAGCGGGGCTAGTCCAACTTAAGGCTGAAATTATGTCGATTGGTACCTTAAAGACCGGATGGAGGTCGGTACGGGCTGATCACCCGTATTATAATAAAATGGAAAGATAAAGTGATCCAATCAAGGGTTCTAAATGATTATTTAAAAGGGAACTGAAACTTTTTGTTCAGTAAATTGATTCTTGAAAATGAAAATGGTTTACATTGTTTTGAAAAGAGTTGATTATGTTAATGTGAAGCTTAAAGCTCGAGAACCCTGATTCTTAAATCTGTTGATCATATGATTGATTCCATATATTGAAATACCGTTGCTTTCCTCTTTTGAAAGATCTATTCTGATCCTTTAATGATTTGGGATGAATATCGGCTTTTGTCCTGCATTGAGCCTTGTTCCTTGAAAGCCCCACATTATCCTTCAAAACCTTTCCTTAACCCAAAAGCTGGAAATCTGCCACCTAGAACAAATAAAGTAGAATGCCCTGAGTTTGGTAAAGTATATTGTGATTTGATATCATAAAACTGCTTTATAGTTACTTGCTGAGTTTTATACTCATATGTTTTGTTTTAATCTAACCATGGCAGTTATGCAAGAAGATGTCCAGGCTTAGGCGCACTGCTCATAAGAGTGTACCTAGTGGTCCCTACCGTGATGAGGGCTTCCGGTTGCCAGAGCAGGTAGTGGTATTTTTCTGAGAGCTCGCGCCTAGAAGGAATGTTTAAAGATACAATGGGTTATCTGTCGGTTCCCAGCCGGAATCAATATTGGTTATTTAATAATATTTTGGAGTTGTAAGTTATATTTTATGATTGGTAGTTGTAATCTTATCTCATACTTTATCCTGTTGATCTTGTTAGTAGTTAATCGGGGTTTATGCTTATTTAATTATTAGATTAAAGGAGTGTGAGTCCTCATTTCCTAACCCCGAGATTGAGGGCGTCACAAGTTGGTATCAGAGCTACAGGATCTAGTCCTTGAGACAAGTTAGGTATAAAAAGGGGTATTTTGGGTATATATTTATAACGCGAGAGAGTTTGACTCATATGGAGTTGAGTTAGACTATTAGGTATAGTCTAAGAAAAGTGTGTATCAGTTAAAGTGGAAACTAAAGTTAGGGTGTGAGTTAGCTGGAAGCTTATTTAACCCTAACATTGTTTCTTGGTTGCTGTTTTGTGTTTTCTCTCAGGATCCTTGTAGTGGTAGTGACTCAGACTCAGAGATTAGTTTGACTGGTACCCCAGTAGACCCCATTCCACCCTCTCCAGAGGAGGCTGTGTATGTTAGTTCAGACCCAGAGGAGGACCCTTCTGAGAGTAGTGAGATCCCTATGCAAATTTCACCCTTGAGGCCAGATTCAGAGACCCCTGCCCCTGAGCCAGAGTCCGAGATGCCTAAGACTGTACCTGTCAGTGTTGGTGGCATGTTAGCCCTGGATCGAGACTTTGTGTACTCCCGCATCCCTGTGTTGGGAGATTTGGTGGATAGGTTGATTCGAGATTCTAGGAAGAGGACTTCAGTAGTGATAGAGGAGTGGAGAGCTAGGATTCAGTTGGTGGAGCAGGTTGTCAGGAGGAGATTGGATGAGGGACCATCCACTAGTGATGCTGATGCTGAGGCCCGGAGGCTGCATAAGATCATTCGCTGGATGTTGGTTGTGTTGAGAGAGATTCTAGATGATTAGACGGGACTGTTGGTTGAGCCCATAGATTGTTGTTTTTTTAGCGCCGGTAGGCTTTGGGATACTTGGTCAGATGCCGGGATCCCTTTTCATTTATCTTGTTGTATTTCAGAACTGTGTTGTAGTAGTAGTCGTTAGAAGTTAGGGGTAGATAGGGGGATATTTTCCAGTTTTCCTCTATTTAACCCTGCTATATTATTGTACCTTATTTCAGAACCTGTGATAGCCAGAACTATCTTTATGTACCCTTGTTTAAATGAATCCATTATCTTGTTTTCAATTGTGCACCTTAAATATCTCATAAACCGTTCTCAATATCATATTTCTATATAACCATGTTTAAAGATCGAAAAACCCTACCTTGTGCCATGATAAAACAACACTGATGTGAGAATTATGTAGTAATAGGATTGCATGTGCAAATTGGGTAAAGCTTAAAACCCGCAAAAGAGATTTTATAAAAACTGTTGTTATATATATATGCCATGCCATCGTATTGCTAAATAATTGCTCAATCAGGTTTGTAAGAAATGGCCAACTCACCAGATCACCACGAAGAAGAAATTCCCACCCAAGACCCAGAAGTAAACCCATAAACCACCATGATGAGCAGACTTGCTCAGCTTTTGCAACAACCTGTGGCTCCCAAAGTTGGAAATTTTAAACACTTTCAATCTGTTCATCCCCCAGAGTTCTTAGGTTTGCCAGACCCGATTAAAGCTCAGTCGTGGTTAAGAGAAATGGAAAAAGCTTTTGAGTTAGCAGAAGTTAAGGACGACAAGAAGGCTCAGTATGTAAGTTATTACCTGAAAGATGAAGCAAGTTTCTGGTGGGAGTCTTCTAAGGCGTTGTTGGAAGGCAAAGACTTAACATGGGAGAAGTTCACTGAGATGTTTCTAGAGAAGTACTTGCCGAGTTATATGCAAGATCAGTTGGAAATGAAATTTTTGGACCTTAGACAAGAGGATATGTCCGTAGCGGAGTATGAAGTGAAATTCCCGGAGTTGTCTAGATTCGTACCTGAGTACGTGAATACGGAAGCGAAGAAGGCCAAGAGGTTCCAAAAGGGACTTAAGCCGTGGATTAGGAGTCAAATAGCAATGTTGAAGATCAAGAATTATGCTGCCTTAGTTCAAAAGGCAATGATAGTGGAAGGTGAGCGTGAAGCTGCAAGAAGAGAAAATGAAGGAAGAAAGAGGAAATTTGAAAGCTCAGAGCAAGAGCAAGGAAGCTCAAAGTTTAGAGGGAAATTTGGCAAGAATGGTGGAGGTCAGAACCAAAGATTTCAGAAATTTAAACCCGGTAACGGAGCTCAGAAGAACCGTTTCCAGAAAACTGGACAACCGGGGAAGGATAGCAGACCCCAAATTCAAGAATGCAAGAATTGTGGAAAGAGACACCCGGGAAGGTGTAATAAGTTGGATGTAACGTGTTTTAAGTGCAACCAGAAGGGGCATTACTCTTCAGAATGCCCAAGTGGAGTGAGGAAGCCTGATTTGGTTTGTTTCAAGTGTGGTAAAGTGGGCCATATGGCCAGGAATTGTAAAGAGCCTGTTCAGAAGGCTAATGTTCTCAGGATTGCGGGACCGCCGTCTCTCCCAGCACCACCAGCTCAACCCAGAGCTAGAACCTTTAACATGACGATGAAAAATGCGGTGCAAGATATGGACGTGGTAGTAGGTATGCTCGTTATTAAATCAGTAGAAGTAAAAGTTTTGATGGATTCTGGAGCAACTAGATCTTTTATCTCTGAAAGTATTCTTGATAAGTTAAATTGTGTTGCGTACCCTCTAGAACCTAATTTGATTATAGAGGTAGCGAATCAAGAGAAAGTTATTGCTAGCGAGATTTGTCCCGATTGTGAGGTGACTATAGAAGGTCGGCACTTTTCTGCTGACTTAATTCCCTTTAAGTTAGGAGAATTTGAGGTCATACTGGGAATGGATTGGTTGTCAAACCATGAAGCACAAATAGAATATAAAAGTAAGAAGGTGAAATCAAGAACCAAGGATGGTGAAGAGGTGATATTTAAAGGAAAGAGGCAAGAGAAGAAATTCTTAACGGCTATTGAGGCAAGAAGATTAATATGCCAAGGATGTGAAGTTTATTTGGCTGATGTCGTGGATGTGGAGAAATGATCTGTAAGGATCGAGGATATACCGATAGTAAGAGATTTTCCGGATGTGTTTCCTAATGAATTGCCTGGACTACCTCTAGACAGAGAGATCGAGTTTACGATTGATTTGGCTCCTGGAACGGAACCAGTGTCAAAAGCTCCCTATCGCATGGCACCAGTTGAGATGAAGGAATTGGCAGCTCAGTTGCAAGAATTGTTGGACAAAGGAGTGATCCGACCGAGTGTATCCCCGTGGGGTGCACTGATGTTGTTTGTAATGAAAAAGGATGGAAGTATGAGGTTGTGTATTGAATATCACGAACTGAATAAATTGACAATCAAGAATAAGTACCCTCTACCGTGGATCGATGACTTGTTCGATCAGCTGAAAGGAGCTTCGTGTTTCTCCAAGATCGATTTAAGGTCTGGGTATCATCAGTTAAAGATTAAAGTGGAAGATATACCCAAGACAACATTTCGAACGAGATATGGACACTATGAGTTTTTGGTAATGGCATTTGGCTTGACAAATCGCCAGCCGCATTTATAGATCTTATGAACCGAGTGTTCAAGCAATATTTGGATAAGTTCGTTATTGTATTTATCGACGATATACTGATTTACTCCAAGACGGAAGAAGATCATAAGGAGCATTTAAGGATTTCCTTGGAAATTCTAAGGAAAGAGAAGCTGTATGCTAAGTTTTCAAAGTACGAATTTTGGCTAAAGGAAGTGCAATTTCTTGGTCATGTAGTTAATAAAGAAGGAATCAAAGTGGACCCAGCCAAGATAGAAGCTGTAATGAATTGGGAAAGACCCAAGACTCCTACGGAAGTCAGAAGTTTTCTGGGATTAGCCGGATATTATAGGAGATTTATGCAAGATTTCTCTAAGATTGCCATTCCGTTAACGAAGTTGACGAGAAAGAACGAGAAGTTTGTTTGGACAGAAAAGTGCGAGGAAAGTTTTCAAGAGTTAAAGAAGAGGTTGGTAACCGCCCCAGTGTTGGTATTACCAGATGACAAAGGGGAATTTGTGATATTCAGTGATGCTTCATATAAAGGACTCGGATGTGTGTTAATGCAACATGGGAAGGTAATAGCATATGCGTCAAGGAAACTCAAGCCGCATGAGCAAATATATCCAATGCACGTTTTGGAATTGGCAACAATTGTGTTTGCCCTTAAAATTTGGAGGCATTATTTGTACGGGGAAAAGTGTGAGATTTACACGGATCATAAGAGTTTAAAGTATATCTTTACTCAGAAAGAATTGAATATGCGACAAAGAAGGTGGTTGGAATTGATCAAAGATTATGACCGTGTGATAAACTATCATCCTGGAAAGGCAAATATGGTAGCAGATGCTTTAAGTCGCAAGGAAAAGTTGAATATGTTAACATCATCGGAAGAATTGATCAAGGATTTTGAAAAGATGGAAATAGAGGTGCAGACTCCAGAATTTGGAGGTGAAGCTATATATGCAATGTCATTTCAACCTGAAATTTTGGAAAAGATTCGATGTTGTCAAGAGCAAGTGATGAATCGTGAAAAAGATAAGTTGACGGGAGAAGAAATTAAAGCTCAAAGGGATGGAAAAGGAATATACCGTGTTAACTCACGTATTTGGATACCTAATGTTATGGAGTTAAAGCACGAAATTTTACGAGAAGCGCATAACTCGAGATTTTCAATTCACCCTGGAAGTAAGAAAATGTACCAGGATTTAAAAGAAAGTTATTGGTGGCCAAACATGAAGAAGGAAATTGCGGAATGGATAAGTAGATGTTATACGTGCCAAAGAGTCAAAACGGAACATCAAAGGCCGAGCGGATTGCTTCAGCCACTGGATATACCCGAATGGAAATGGGAACATATAGCGATGGATTTCGTGGTAGGATTACCTAAAACCAAGTCAAATCATGATGCGATTTGGGTGGTAATCGATCGGTTGACGAAGTCAGCACATTTCTTGCTGATAAATGAAAGGTTTTCGTTGGAAAAGTTGGTCAAATTGTATTTGGATGAGATTGTGATGCGCCATGGAGTTCCTGTGTCTATCGTGTCTGATAGAGACCCGAGGGTTAACTCGAGATTTTGGCGACAATTCCATGATCATTTGGGAACTAAGTTGAAAATGAGTACGGCATATCATCGGCAGACAGACGGACAAAGTGAAAGGACAATTCAGACAATTGAAGATATGTTGCGAACCTGCGCAATAGATTTTTAAGGAAATTGGGACGATCATTTGCCCTTAATTGAGTTTTCCTACAACAACAGTTATCTCGCAAGTATTGGCACGCCGCCTTATGAAGCATTGTATGGAAGAAAGTGTAGGTCCCCTACTTATTGGGACGAAGTTGGTGAGCGCAAATTAATTGGTCCAGAGCTAGTTCAACAAATAAAGGAAAAGGTAGAGATGATTCGAAAGAGATTAATTGTAGCTCAAGATCGCCAAGCAAAGTACGCAAATCAAGAACGAAAAGATATGTAATTCGAATCTGGACACAAAGTCTTGTTAAAGATATCTCCTTGGAAAGGTTTAACCCGATTCGGAAAGAAAGGAAAGTTGAGTCCTAGGTATATCTGACCATTTGAAGTACTGCGTCGAGTTGGGAAGGTGGCATATGAGTTGACGCTACCTCCACAAATGCAACATCTGCACAATGTATTTCATGTATCTCTTCTGAAGAAGTATAATGTGGATGCGAGCCATGTGATCGAGTTAGAACCAGTGGAAATCCAACCAGATTTGTCCTATGTGGAACAACCAGTTCAAATTTTGAACCGAAAAGAGAGGACGCATAGAAATAAAGTTGTACCTCTAGTTAGAGTGTTATGGAGAAATCCATTAGTCGAAGAATCGACTTGGGAATTAGAAAGCGAAATAAAAGAAAAGTATCCCCATCTATTTGCTTAGATTAGATTCAAGGGACAGAATCCTTTTAAGGAGGGTAGATTGTGACGACTGAGAATTTTGCGACGTAATTAAGTGAATAAAGTATATTTTATGTGATGTAATTATAATTATGTGAGTAAGTGCTGATTAATTGTCTTTTCTGTATATAAGAATATAGGAGCGTAAATAAAAACGTTCCAATTTAAAGAGTCAGCTTAGGAGTTGAGCTGTGTTGTCGGGCCGTCAGGTAGAACAGAACCCGTCCTAATAAGGAATTAAAGAATATAAAATGTAAATTATGTGTGATTGAATGAAATGAGTGTTTAAATAAAGTATTTCGTCCTAAGTGACGTGTCGATTGGTAAAGATAATGAGAAGCGTAATCGAAACGCTGAGCGTCGGGCCGTCAGGCTGAACGTGACCCGATACACGTAGAAAAGGATAAAGATTAAAGAGGGACAAATTCTATGATCAGACCTGAGTCGCTATATGATTGTATATGTGTGATTGCTTGTCTGTGTGCATGACTGTGTGCTTTGTGACATTTTTATGAATTTAAAAGGAATTATGTGATTTAAATAAAGGTTTATTTAACCTTCGCGCATTATTATAAAATTATCCGAGTAAGATAAAAGCATGGGATTTGTTTTGTTATCTTCATAGTAGTCCTAGAGACTTTTTAAAAATGATGAGTGGATTTATTTGGTGGTCTTTGCATTTTAAATTGATTTTATGTGGAAAATGTTATTATTAAGACGAGCTTGAGAAATTCATATAAAATCAACCGTCCGCTCAAAATCTATTATGAGTAATGGTTAAAAAGCTAATTTCGAGATCTACGTGTTAAAATTGTCACTTGCAATAATTTCCGACATTCCGAGAGAGATATATTATATATTTGATTTTTGTTACACTTGAGTAAAAAGAAAGGAACAAATAAGCATAAAAAGGAATTAGTAAAGTACAAATTTGCCCTTGTTTTAGTGGTGTATAAATTCACTTTCTCCCCCCCTTTTTCCTTTTCTTCCCCGTGCACCTCACTCTCCCCTTCTCTTTCTTTTTCACTCTCTTCCTCTCGGCTACTCTCTCTCTCTCTCTCTCGGCTCTCTCCATCTCTCATCTCTCTTTCTTGCATGCAACACTCAAACCTCACTCAAACTCAAAGATATTACTCTCTTTTATTCTCTATTTTCGGTATACATCTCAATTTCCATTTGCATGTAAGTGTTGTATAAGTGTTTTGATGATTGATCACTATGGTTGTGTTCAAGGAAATTGATTTCTTGATACAAAACTATAAGAGTGAATCCAAGAGATTTTGGGGTCATGAACTCGAAAGGAGACCCGTTGCGGGCTCTCTTAAGTTTGACCACCACCGGCTATGATCCAAAGAGAGCCGGTGGAATTTTTACGATATGTTGATTTGAATTTTAAAGCCTTACATGTTTGGTTTTTGAAAAGATCAAAAGAGTTGTTGATAATTCCTTTAAAACTTGAATATGTGATTGGAGATAGATTTGTTTTGATTATTGATGTGTGTAAAAGTTGTTTGATGTTTTGGAAATCAAAATTTAAGGTTGCATGTTGGGTTTATAATTCAGCTTTGTGCTAATTAAAAAGGAAATTGGGTTTGATGACTTGATCTTAGTAAATGCTAAGCCTAATTAGTGAAAAATGTGATTGCATGTTAGTTTTAAAGAAGAACAAGGTATGCATGTTAATTTTGATTTTGCCGAATAGAAAATGGATTTAGAAGAGATTTGCTTGATGATTAAGTGAATGCATATTGATTAAATGAGTTATAAAGTTGGAGTCACTAGGTGATGCTTGGTTTTGGTGTTTAAATGGATTGAATGACTTAGTAAAGGTTTAAAGCAAGTTGGGAATGTAATTTAAGACCTTGCATGTCAAAATTTATCCTTGCATGCATGATTATTGGAAAACCCGAATGGGTCTTATGCTTAAAAAGAGAATTAAGTTGATTTCTTTTCGAATTATCTTAGTGGCTAGTGAGAACTTGATTGCATGACAAAGATTGGGTGGTGTTTATGTTCGAATTTTGATAATTAAAAGAAAGTGTTGATTTCGACTCTTAATGCGATTATAATTCGGATTTTTGATTAAAAAGGGATAAGTTTAAGTGTGTAAATGACTCTTGTGATTTGCGTTAGTTGTGTTTGATTATATGAGATTAAAATTGAATATACATGGTTGTGTTTTATGTGTATGGTCGAATGATATATAAGTAGAAAAGCGACTGATTTGGTTCTAATCCCTTGTTAAATGATTGCGTGTGAAATCCTAGGAGATATGTGATTCATTTGTGTGATTGGTTGTTGTTATGGTTCGAATTAAGAAATAAAAGAAAAAGGGAATTAAATTGTTTGTTATTAATAAGAGCTATAAGTGATAGCTATGGTCGTAAAGGTTTGGTTGTGAATAAATCATGTACTCGTAAAAGTTATATTAGTGTGATTTGAGAAATAGCTAAGGTTAAGCAAGTACGCTTCGATTGTTAAGTATATAAGGATATAAAAGTTATGAGAAAGGAATGTGCTATGTGCCATATGCTATGTACTTATGTGTATAAGCTATATTCGTATACTCGAGTCAAGGATATAATCGAGTTATCGTATTGAGTGATTGTTTTGGGAACGAGAGTTGAGAAACTGATTAAGGTTTTGGTTTTATTATAGATTCGGAGCGTGAGGGCATTCAGGCTAGGAAAGGAAAGGATATACCAGGTGGCAGTAGTTCAACCTTCAGGAAAGCAAATTCAGGCAAGTAACTTTGATTACTTGTGTAAATGATTATAAAGAGAATGTTGTTCATACCATGTAGAGTATGGAACTGTTTAACTTGTGAAACCCTGATATTGATTTGAGATACCCTGCCTTTGATCTTGATAAACTGTTATTGATAAGCTTACTGATTCAACCCTTTGATAAGCTGTCCTTTCTGTTCAAGTTATTTATTAAGCCATGAATCGTATTGAACCCTATAATTATCCTTGTGAACCCTGTTTAATGATACCTTATTTCCTGATCACCCTATTGATCCCTAAACAGATGTTGATCCTTCTAACTTAAGTGCCTTGTTATCCTTGATATAGAATCCTTAAGAATTGTTCCTTGCTTATCTTTGAATCACTCCCTGAACTTTGTTTATCTTAAAATTTGACTTAAGAATGAGTAACGACTCGAAAGAGTCTGAATGATTTCATATTCTTGGTAACGATAAAATGGATTTTAGAAAACCTATTTGTTTTTACAACTCAAGATTTTCCAAATGAATTCCTGATGGATTGGATTGGGACGTAAGAGGCTAGTGGGACTAGTCCAGTCATGGTAAGAGGCTAGCGGGGCTAGTCCAACTTAAGGCTGAAATTATGCCGATTGGTACCTTAAAGACCGGATGGAGGTCAGTACGGGCTGATCACCCGTATTATAATGAAATGGAGAGATAAAGTGATCCAATCAAGGGTTCTAAATGATTATTTAAAAGGGAACTGAAACTTTCTGTTCAGTAAATTGATTCTTGAAAATGAAAATGGTTTATATTGTTTAGAAAAGAGTTGATTATGTTAATGTGAAGCTTAAAGCTCGAGAACGCTGATTCTTAAATCTGTTGATCATATGATTGATTCCATATATTGAAATACTGTTGCTTTCCTCTTTTGAAAGATCTATTCTGATCCTTTAATGATTTATGATGAATGTCGGCTTTCGTCCTGCATTGAGCCTTGTTCCTTGAAAGCCCCATATTATCCTTCAAAACCTTTACTTAACCCAAAAGCTGGAAATCTGCCACCTAGAACAAATAAAGTAGAATGCCCTGAGTTTGGTAAAGTATATTGTGATTTGATATCATAAAACTGCTTTATAGTTACTTGCTGAGTTTTATACTCATATGTTTTATTTTAATCTAACCATGACAGTTATGCAAGAAGATGTCCAGGCTTAGGCGCACTGCTCGTAAGAGTGTACCTAGTGGTCCCTACCGTGTTGAGGGCTTCCGGTTGCCATAACAGGTAGTGGTATTTTTGTGAGAGCTCGCGCCTTGAAGGAATATTTAAAGATACAATGGGTGATCTGTCAGTTCCCAGCCGGAATCGATATTGTTTATTTAATAATATTTTGGGGTTGTAAGTTATATTTTATGATTGGTAGTTATAATCTTGTCTCATACTTTATCCTGTTGATCCTGTTAGTAGTTAATCGGGGTTTATGCTTATTTAATTATTAGATTAAAGGAGTGTGAGTCCTCATTTTCTAACCCCGAGATTGAGGGAGTCACAAATAACAACACTAAACCTGTACAACAATTATATATATATATATAACACAAACCCCTTACTACTTCTACTAAGGATCTTTAAGGTTAAGGTGTGAAAATAAGAACAACTAACTACTTTATTACAAATTGTCTAAATAAACAGTCTTACAAACCTTCTTTATTACAAACCATAAGTCTACATAATTTTTTAAACTAAGTTTCTTTTATTCAACAATATCTACATTTACTCCCACTACACCTGCTCGCGCAATTCCAAACTCTCTTCTGAAATTGAAATTAGCACCCTTAGTGCCATAGGGTCCCGCCTTATGACCCGCTTCTTGACTACTCAGGTACGGATGGGTTTCATTCTCAGCTTTCACTGAAAAATAAGGTGAATAACAATAATAGGGGTGAGCCATAATTGCTCAACAAGCCTGCAACATATATATAACATAATGAGAATGTTAAGTGAACCCGTAGATCTGCTTGTTCGAATAACCACATATTTCTGAAGAGAATAAGGAAAGCCACTATCGGCGATTACCAATAAAATAGTCTGGACACAAGAACCAACATATGCACTATATCCCGCTGATCAGTCAGGATATAGTGCGGTCTATACCCAACTGTATAGACCCGCCAACATATAGGGTACCCAAGCACTTTGGCCTAATAATTAGGGGTCCGGTTTGTACCCGACCCACATAGTAACCATCCAGTCCATGGATTAGCATCCGGAACAATTGATATGCTTTGGTGTGTCTCAACATCAGAGTAATTCTAGGTAAATCAAGTGTATAATCGATAGGAATATGGATAGAATATTCAATAGATAAGCGAAATTAGGATCAAAATGAAATATGAATCAAAGATCAATAATTATGTATCAGTGTTTGTGAACAAGAGTTATCAATGTATAGTTGTCAGAATAATCTGAAGGAAATTCACTATTCTGAACTTAGAATAGGGGAAAACTTGCCTGGTACTTGTTTCGCTTCAGGTTTATCACACTACTCGAACACGGAGTGTTTTCGCCTTGTTGGAGCTGTATCTATCAAAGAAAGATACTCGTTTAGTTGACTTATATCGTAATCGTGTCTCAGACTGAGATCACGTAGCCTTTATCGTCTACCCACACGACTCTATCTGACTCGTATATAAATTATCTAGCATATAAGACTCAAGTAATCACATAAATCATGTAACACGTAAGTCACATAGTTGATTTAAACTTATAAATACTTTTAGATTCAACATTATATTTATATTCACATTAATAAGCGATATCTGATTCATTTTCTAATTTTCTGGGATTTATTGAACTCGTATTTATAAATAATAAGGCTTGAAATGAATAACTATCGAAAGTCGTCTCGTCTCCGAAAGAAATTAAGATTTATAACTATTTTTAATGGAATCGAGTCATTTTTTCGAATCTAAGGGCTTTCGTTTCGATTAAATCAGATAAATAGTTCAATTGTTACACAATAAACAAGTATTAATCAATTATTAGTCAATTATAATTAATTATTCATAAATAACTGAACCTCAAATATATTTTTAAATAATTATCTAGGAATTATCATATTTAAAAATAAGTTTTCCCTAATTTTTCGAATTAAATAGAATTTATTACAAATTATTCAATTAAACTGATTAATTATAAAATAATTAATCAATTTAAATAAATAATAAGTAATTAGGAAATAATTAAATAAATAAATAAATATTTACATTTCCAAATTTCTAAAATAAATAGAAAACAAATTGAGTTTATCACAAATTATTTTAGTAAATTGACTTATTATTGAATAAATAATCTGTTTAAATAAATAATCAACGAAAAAGAAATAACTAACTAAATAAATAAATAAATGAGTAAATAAATAAATATATAAATTTTCAAATTTCTAAAATAAGAAAATTATTTAGAAATTATTTACAAAATAATTAAGATAATTAATCAAAGTAATCATTTGATTTGTTAAACAATAAAACTGATTTTCTGATTTTTATAAAATAAAATTAAATTAGAAAAATACAGAAATGGTTTTTTTTAGAAATGGGATTAGGGGAATTAGATCAAAACCGGGTCGACTCCAATAAATACCTCTAATTATACCTCTATTAAAATTAATTAGCCCTTAATTTTAAAATGTTTGGGTATTAATTGGAATTTTTAAATATCCAATAAATACAAAATATATGCCAAAAAATACCAAAAATTTGTGAATAATACAAAAATGCAAAGAACAATAATATTTGATAATTTCATGATCCTATAAAAATAAAAATGTAATTTTTGTGGGGCTTTTGACACCCGAATGGGCCCGGAAAAGTCATTTTTCGTGAAACGAGAAAATTTGTAAAACGTCTGGATGTTCAGAATATCGATATGGTATAAGCCATACTAGGAAAAATAAGGCCAATGATTTTGTTTGAATTATAGGCTATTAAAACACTGTTTGAGCCATACAACTTTTGATATAAAAGCATTTACCGTAGAATAAAACACCCGATAATTTCCCCAGAACACATTCTGACAAAACAGAATACACGTAGCATATAACAGTTAGGGTTTCACAATTCAACACTCTTAATAACATGTTAAAACATATAATTCATCTTTATTAAGATATAATACACGCGTAATTTCTCAGTCGTTACATCCTTCCCCTTGATAGGATTCTGTCCTCAGCATCTCGCTAGGAAAATGACTAGGGATATTTTTCTAATATTTCACTTTCGAGTTCCCATGTCGACTCTTCAACTATAGGATTTCTCCACAAAACCCTCACTAGTGGCAAAAATTTATTTCTTAATACTCTCTCCTGTCGATCTAAAATTCTTATTGGTTGTTCTATATAAGACAAATCAGCTTGAAACTCTACCGGCTCATACTCTATTACATGCCTCGTATCAGGATTAAATTTTTTAAACATTGATACATGAAACACATTATGGATATGCTGCATCTGGGGCGGTAAGGCTAATTCGTATACAAGCTTTCCGACTCTCTTCAAAATTTCAAATGGACCAACGTAACGTGGTTTCAGTTTGCCTTTATTGCCAAATCTAGTCAATCCTTTCCATGGTGATATCTTCAGTAATACATGTTCTCCCTCTTGATAATCCACATCCTTTCTTGTTTGATCTGCGTATTTGCGCTGTCGATTTTGTGCTGCTTCGAGTCACTTTTGGATAAGTTCTACTTTTTCCTTGGTTTGTTGAATCAGTTCTGGACCTAGATTTTTGCATTCTCCAACTTAATCCCAACACGTAGGTGATCTACATTTCCTTCCATATAAGGCTTCATAGGGTGGCATTCCAATGCTAGCATGATAGCTGTTGTTGTAAGAGAATTCCACTAGTGGTAAATGTTCGTCCCAACTGCCTTCAAAATCTATGGCACATACACGTAGCATATCTTCAATTGTTTGAATCGTCCTTTTGCTTTGCCCGTCCATCTGTGGATGATAATCGGTACTCATATTTAGCTTTGTACCAAGGCATTCTTGAAACTGTCTCCAAAATCTCGAATTAAAATGTGGATCTCGATCAGATACAATGGATACAGGCACTCCATGTCGCATTACAATTTCCTTGAGATATAGGTGTACTAACTTATCGAGCGAGAACCTTTCGTTGATTGGGACAAAATGTGCGTACTTGGTTAGTCTGTCGATAATGACCCAAATAACGTCATGGTTTGCTATGATTCTTGGAAGTCCTACTACGAAATCCATTACCATTTGTTCCCATTTCCATTCTGGAATATCCAGTGGTTGTAATAATCCGCTTGGACGTTGATGCTCAGCTTTGACCCATTGGCACGTATAACATTTACTAACCTATTCAACTATTTCTTTCTTCATATCTGGCCACCAAAAGTTTTCCTTTAAATCTCTATACATCTTGGTACTTCCGGGATGAATTGAATATCTGGAATTGTGAGCGTCTCGCAAAATTTCCTCTTTCAATTCTGGTACATTAGGTATCCAGATTCTTGAGGCAAATCGTAATATTACTTTGTCATCTTTCTAACTTGTGATCTCTTCTCCTATCAAGTTATCATCATCTTGATTCATTACTTCCTCTTGGCATCTTCTAATCTTTTCCAATAATTCTGGTTGGAATGTCATGGCATAGTTCATTCCAGTGGATTCTCTGATCAGATCTTCTGAGGATGTCAACATATTCAATCTTTCTGTTAGTCCCTAACAATACAACAAGAATTACAGAAGGGGGTTGAATGTAATTCTGGAAACTTTTTCAAAACTAAATTGTTCTTGCTTGATAAAATATGAGAGTAATAAAACAAATGCTTTTAAAACTTTCTGGTGGATTTGAAAGTATCCACTATATATATATATATCAATGAGAACTCTGTGAAGCTCAAATGGCTCACAGCTACTTTACAAGTTGAACAATCAAACTACAGAGAGATTCTTAACAAGTACAACTTTTTCTATCTCTCTTTGAAAATGTGTTTGCTTAGTTAGTTGTTCTACTAATTACACTTGGTTTATATATCACCAAGTTTACATGACAGTAGGACAAGATAATAAAACAAAGTATATCTAGGCTAACTCCATACTGCTTCACTACACTGTTCCAGCATCTTTGAATATCTTCACAATTACATGGAAATGGTAATGCTTTTTTGTTCTCAAATTCCTGTTTAACAGGCTACCACATTCATTTTGCAAACACCTGACGCATGTGACTGTGTTGTCACTGTCAACCGATATTTGAATTTGATCATCCGTCAGGAGTTTTGTAGATCATCCGTCGGGTAGCTTTGTTGATTATCCGTCGGGTAACTTTGTTGATCATCCATCGGGTAGTTATTGTCACTTGACTCTATTTCACTTATAAAGAATTACAAGACATCAGTTATTTATAATTAATCAACCCATTATGCATATCCACTAGTAGTCAACATGACTCATATACTCCTACATAATTTGCACAAAGTTGTTTGCAAAAATGTGCTACAATACTTATTTATTACATAAGCTGCTCACTCGATGGATGTCAATTGGTCATCCATCAGGACTATAAGGTTCATTCGTCGGGACTATATTTGATCATCTATCGAGTGCTATAAATTACACTAAGTTGAATCTACTAAGGTGTTTTGTTAATCTACTCATCAAGTACACAACATAATCCTAACAATCTTCCCCAATTTATGTCTACTAGAATTGTAGCCATAAATTAAGAGAAACTTGATGATAATAAAATACCCTAAAAATACAGATTAAAAGGTAGTAGATAAAACTGATAAGTGCTACTTTATTTACTGAAATTTGAACAAGGCAAAGTGTACAAAGAGTTGCTCACAATCATTATCAAGGTGTTCCCCTAGTCTGAGCAGATAAATCTATTTCCTTGATTGTCTGGATTTCTTCCCAAGCTTCCTGTTATTCTCTTCTATTTGATTCTGGAGTTGTCTATGGAATTCAATCTCATCAGCTTCAGATGTATTCAACATTCCTTGTATTTCCAAAAGAGACTCATTGCTAGAGATGCTCAGTTGATCATCCAGTTTGAAGAATCTTCTGACTCCCTTATCATCCATGAATTCCATCAGCCAATAAAGCCTCAGATGTACTCTACTTCCTGTATAAGGAATAGTTAAAGTCTTTGGGAGTGCATCTTTAGCTCTATTACTCCTCAACTCTTCAATCTTCTTTAGAACTAGTCTTCTTGCAGTCACATTAAATCCAAAGTTCTTCTTGAAGGATGAATAGACCTTTATCAGTACATATTGGCTTTCTTGAAGAATCATGTGAAGTGGCCATGTGATCTCTTTTCCTCCCTTGTACTTGAACACTATCCTTTCAAGAAGATGCCTGTAAGCATCAATCCCTCTTACTTCTTCCAGTTCATCCAAGTAGAGATTTAAATCAGAAAATTCCTTGATATCACAGATATACAAGAGATCTCCCTTGTTGACTTTGGGTTGAACTTTGGCTAATGTCTTAGTTTTGAGAGTCACAGGCTTCACTTTCTTGATTGCTCTAATCTTTGTTTTCCTTGGCTTCTTGAATAGAGATAGATTTAATTCAGGAATTGGTAGACTATCCCAGTCTATTGGCTCATCCTTTGGAATGATAGGTTCACCATGAAAGTTCTTGAATGGATCTACCTTGAATTCCTCATGTACCACAGAGGGCATGGATGTCTGATTTGTAGTAGTAGACTTTTTAGGAAAATAGTCTTCCATTTCCTCATCACTGAAGTCCAATTTATTCTTAATTCTTTGCTTGTACCTTGGTTTCTTTATCTATTGAGGTGCATCTTGCACTTTCTGATCTTGAGGTTCAAGAATTACAGATGGTTGTGCAGAAATTTCATTTGTAGTTTTTACAGCTTGAAGCTTGGCCAAGATAACAGCTTGCTCCTTCTTTTGTTTGAGCATCTTAACATCTAAGGCAGCTTGCTTCTTTTCTTGACTGATTCTTTCCTTCTCTTCCTTTTTATCTTCTACAAACTGAGGGTGTCCAGCCACCACACAGTATTCTTTACCATTTCTGTAAACTTTGGCAATTCTTCTTTTCAGTGCTGAATCAGCTGGATCTTTGTAAAATGCAATTGACCTAGTCAACACCTTCTTCTCATCTGGCCTAGGTGTCTCATACACAGTATCTAAAGGATTTTTATATGAGAACTTTGAGTAGTTCCTTTTAGGCTTCATGATCAAATTTGCCTTTGGAGATTTGATACAAGATGTTTGGCCTTTTTCCAGATAATTCATACTCATTTCATTCACAGAAATATTCTTGACTTGAGAGTGATGAATGAGTGTTTTATCTAGCTTCTGAATTGGACCAAATTTCCTTTGAATGTCATCATCAATTTTCCTTCGAATCTAATGGGCTCACTGGCTTCTTCTCAGCTGCTGCTTTTAGTTTGGCTGCTGCGTGATTGATAAAATCAATGCTATCTATAGCAGGTGGCTTTGTGAAGGCAATTGCTGACATAATTGCTTTGCTTACTTGTATTTTTAGCACTTTCTGCTCCCCCTCACTCCTTGATCCCTCTTGACTGATTGGAACAATAGTGCCTTCTTTCTCCCCCTTTTTGTTATCAGCAAGTAGAGTAGAGGAAGAGGTTTGTGCTTCCACTAGCTTTTGAAGCAAGTTTGTTTGTTGTGCTTGATGTAGATGAATGGCTGTTAGAGAAGCTTCCATATCAATCATCCTTTTATTCAGGGAATCCACTTTTGTAGCAAGATCAGAGTTCTTACTTAGCTGTCTCTTAATATCAATCATTGTTGCTTCTGGAAGTTTAGCATCCAATCTTTCAGAATTGTCCTTCTTCATTTGATCAACCTCATTTTTGATAGAAGTGACATTCTGACTGTGTTGAAAGCCTTGGATTTGTTGTAACTGTAGAGAAGCAAGGTGTGCTTGTAGGAGCTTCTTGGTGCTGACATTTGTTATTGATGGAAGAGCAGATTATGTCTGACTAATGAGTTGTATGAGGGTGGTCTTGAAATGATGTTCATCACATTTTTTTAAAAATGCCCATGTTGGCATACCAGATATGGAACTAGGGCCTACTTCTCCCACTATGTCCAGTGGCTCCTCTTCACTATCATCACCCTCATTACCAAAGAATTCTTCTGACCCACCAGCCTCATAATCTATGTCATCAGCAGTTGTAGAAGGCATAGTTGTGATGGCATCCTTTGCTCTTTGCATGGATTGAGTGGTGTGCACCAAATTTTCTTTCTGCATTTTCATTGCCCTGTCCAGCCAAAAGTTGATATGCTGGAACAGGATGAGTAAATGGCTCAGCATCCAAAGAGGTGGAATCTATAACAGCTTGACTATGCTGAGATAGTTCCTCTCTGTCTGCTTCACTGACATTCATTGACTCACTAACAATGATGTCCACCCTTATTTCTCCTGTACCTGCATTTCTCTCATGATCTCTCTATTCTTGCATCAAGGGCTCCCCTTGGCTTCCCACCCTCACACCCTCACCTTCACCATCTAAAGTGGGACTCCTCTTACTCACTTTTTTCAGAAGAAATGGTCTACATTTGTTCACTCATTTTCTCTCCTTTTTCCTGGGAGCATCCCAGACTCTCACTCAATTCACTCCCTTCCCTCAGTCCTAAGAGTGATTGTACTATTACTAAGTCATCTGCACTAGTGACAATTATTGAACTTTGAAGTTGTGCAGAGACTCCCGACGGATGAGAAATATCCATCGGGATAGTAATTTGACTATCTGACGGATGACTGTTGTTAGGTAAATCCGTCGGGATACAATCACCACTCGAAGGATGAATAATATTCATCGAGAGAGTAGAAATGAATGAGTTTGGAGTGGAGACTATTGTAGACTCTGTGCAAATTGATGAAAGTTTGGGCACAGATGTCCCAATAGACTCAGAAAGAAATGGCAAGTGAGCCAACAAATCATCTAAAAGATGATGCTCACTTGTTCGGATTTTTGGCTTCTCCAATAGAGTTAAATATGGAGAATTTGGTAGTGATGTATGAATCATGTCTACATCCAGTGAGTGTGTGGGAGAATTTGGTGTTTCAGGTGCTTCATTTAGTAATGATTTTGGTTGTGACTCCACATTTATTGGAGTCACAACAATCTAACTTTGAGAAGGTGCAGTGACTGGGTCATTAGCTCCAGTTTGCACTGTGTGTGTTCCCTGTGCATCCCCAAGGATTTTAGATCTTTTCTTTCTAGCATAGGTCTGTGGTGAGCTTGTGTCCCTAACCCTTTTGTTCTGTGCTCCTGGTTGGGAGCTTGTTTCAATAATAACATCCTTTTGGGAGGATGAAACTAGAAGTGAGCTTATTATTTCCTTATTAATAGCCACAGTTTGTTGGGAAACTGTGGTGTGGCTAGGCTTGGGTACACTAGGCTTGGGTACACTAAACTCACCAGCCTTATCCTTAGGGTTTGTTTGACCATCACCCTATCCCTCACCTAACTCACTCTCCTTCATACTCCCCTTTTTGTGTTTGGTAGGTTTTGCAATTGGTATCTTTTGAGAGACACCAGAGGGGGCTTTTTTTTGATTTGGTTTTTGAAATTTTTGATTTGGTAGCTTGGGTAGGCATCTGTTGGGTCATTGACACAGATGCCATTGCTACACTTGAAGGCAAAGAAATTTTTAAGATTGGAATTGTGGAGACAGTGGTGCTTACCTCACTTACCTGAAGTCCCTCCATGATTGGAAAGTAATGGAGGGGTACCTCTTTATGGTGACTTGCCCTGTTGAGATCAGCAATGACTCTCCTTTCTTGAACCCAACAATTCAATTTGTTGGTTGGGTTCTCACCAACAATGTCCTCCATAAGATGGTGAGAAGGCATCATAAAAAATCTAGCATAATACACACTCTTACCCGTCTTATTAAGTTCCCCTAACTTATACCCTAACTCAAACATGACCAAGTCACTGAAATTAAAATACTTATCAGTAACTAGCATGTAAAGCATGTTAAGCATAGAAATGTTAACAAAGTCAAAATTGCTAATTTTACCAGAAAATGCTTTGGTTACCACATCACACAGATAGCTCCATTCCTTTCTAAGACTTAGCCTCCTAATTTCACTTAACTTAGAAGTAGGGAGTGCATAGCCCATAGAGTTTAGCATGTTAACTATATCAGTGTCTATGTGTGGAACAGTAACAGTATTATCTGGAATTCTAAAGCATGCTTTGACAATATCACCATTAACACAAAACTATTTACCTTTGAGAGTGAAAGTTATGGTCTTGTAAGTAAAGTTGTACACGGCCGTATTCCATATCTACTCCACAACTTCACAGTAGATGGTGGGTGATTCGAGCATGGCATAACTTAGTTTATAGCTCTTCACAAAGTCCATCATCTTGTGAAAGTCTCTAGACTGAGGAATCTCCTTATTCACAAGTGCTGCAAAGTTGTTGTTTTCATAAATATATCCAGATTGAGACATGATTTTGATTACAAGTGCCATTGTTAGAGAATGAGAGATTTGCAGAGAGAACTTTTGCTTTGGAGAAGAAAGGGAGTTAGAACAATTGAATTGAGAGTGATAAAAGAAAGGAATGAAAATGAATTTTGCTTTTATACTCTCTTAAAAATAAACTGACAAATGTAATAAAGAACCAATCAAAATAGCCCAAAATAGCCGTTTAAATTAAAATAAACTGTCAAAATTCTATCAATCATCCATCGTGATATACTTACAGACTGTAAGTAAACTCGATGGATGATGTTTAGAAAATTAACGGCTATGATTTGGACAACTCGACGGATGGGAGTAAAACAATTTATCCATCGGGTAATAAAATATTTCAGAAAGGTAATTGATTTTTATTAGGAAATTCTATTCCGACGAATGATTAGACTCGATGGATAATGATCATCCGTCGGGATGTAAATTTTGACTTAGCCAAAATTTCTTCCAAAACAGAAAAATCAATTAAATTTCCGGCTGCTTTTTAACTTGCATAAAATATCCGAAATACTTCAAGAATAATTAAGCATACCTAACTCACTTACCAACCTTGAAAAGGTGGATTCATCAAGTGGCTTGGTAAATATATCTGCAAGCTGCTTTTCACTTGGAACAAAATGAAGTTCCACAGTACCATTCATTACATGTTCCCTAATGAAGTGGTACTTGATGTCAATGTGCTTTGTCCTTGAATGTTGTACTGGGTTTTCAGTAAATGCAATTGCACTTATTTTATCACAGAAAATGGGAATTCTTTCCACTTGCAGACCATAGTCTAGCAATTGGTTTTTCATCCACAAAATTTGTGCACAACAACTGCCAGCAGCAATATATTCAGCTTCTGCAGTAGAAGTAGAAACTGAATTTTGCTTTTTACTGAACCAGGACACTAGCTTGTTTCCTAGAAATTGGCAGGTTCCTGTTGTGCTGTTTCTATCAATTCTACAACCTGCATAATCTGCATCTGAATAACCAGTTAGATCAAAACCAGAATCTCTAGGGTACCAAATTCCAAGTTTTGGTGTACCTTTAAGATATCTGAAAATTCTCTTAATAGTATTAAGTGAGATTCTCTAGGATCAGCCTTAAATCTAGCACAGAGACATGTAGCAAACATTATATCTGGCCTACTAGCTGTTAAGTACAGAAGTGAGCCAACCATGCCTCTATAACTTGAAATATCCACAGACTTTTCAGTAGTGTTTAATTCAAGTTAAGTTGCAGTGGCCATGGGAGTTCTTGCATATGTGCAATCCATTAGTTCAAACTTCTTTAAAAGATCATAAATGTATTTGGTTTGACTAATGAATATTCCATCACTAACTTACTTAACTTGTAAACCAAGAAAGTAAGTTAGTTCTCCCATCATGCTCATTTCATACTTACTTTGCATTAATTTGGCAATTTTGCAAAGTTTTTCATCTATAGAGCCAAATATAATATCATCTACATAAATTTGAACAAGTATGCTAGAGCCATTAACATTTCTAAAGAATAAGGTTTTGTCAACAGTACCTCTAGTGAAATGATTCTCTAAAAGAAACTTTGACAAAGTGTCATACCAGGCTCTAGGTGCTTGCTTCAATCCATAAAGTGCTTTCAGAAGATAATATACATGTTCAGTTAAATTTGGATCCTCAAAACCAGGAGGCTGACTGACATAGACCTCCTCCTCCAAATCTCCATTCAAAAAGGCACTTTTGACATCCATTTGATAGACTTTGAAATTGGCATGAGCTGCATAGGCTAGGAAAATTCTGATGGCTTCAAGTCTTGTAACAGGAGCAAAGGTCACATCAAAATCAATTCCTTCTTATTGACAATAGCCCTTAGCAACCAATCTAGCTTTGTTCCTTATCACTATGCCATTTTCATCCATCTTTTTTTTCTGAATACCCACTTGGTGTCTATTGAGTTCTTTACTTTAGGCTTGGGTACCAGCTTCCATACATTGTTTTTTTCAAATTGGTTTAGCTCTTCCTGCATAGCTAAAATCCAATAGGATCCAACAGAGTTTCTTCTACATTCTTTGGTTCCTCCTTGGATAGGAAACTGCTATATAGACATTCTTCTTGAGTTGTTTTCCTCGTCTGAACTCTAGAAGATGCATCACCAATAATGAGCTCATAAGGGTGATCTCTTGCCCATTTTCTCCGTTGAGGTAGATTTGCTCTAGATGAAGATGCCTTATTGTTGTCTTGATGTGTGACTGAGTTTTGATTATGAGAAACTCCTTCTGAGTTTATGAATCTTTGATTTGAGAAAGGGGAGCTTTCTGTAGGTGATCTATTCTTACTTTCAGCTTCTCTTAATGTTCCGACGGATGATTCACTTTGGGTTCCGACGGATGAAGCTGATTGTCTCCCAACGGATAAGGAAGATTGTCTTCTGACGGATGAAGCATTTTGTAACTCGACAGATGTTGAGTTATGAGCTTCATTAGTTGTAGATTTTTCTACATTATCCTTAGTTACTGTTTCTTGATCACTTTCATCATCACTGTCATCACTAACCATCTCCTCATTATCAAACTCGAGGCTCTCATGGAAATCTCCATCTTGCAGTCCTTCAATCTTTTTATCATCAAACACAACATGTATTGATTTCACAACAATGTTGGTTCTTAGATTGTAGACTCTATATGCCTTTTCCACAGTATATCCAATAAAAATTCCTTCATCTGCTTTAGCATCAAACTTCCCATATTGATCAGTTTGATTCTTCAAGATATAACATTTGCAGCCAAAGACATGAAGAAAATTTAGAGTTGGTTTTCTGTTCTTGAACAATTGGTAGGGAGTCATGCACTTTGCTTGATTAACCAAAGAGATATTCTGAGTGTAGCAGGCAGTATTTACAGCTTCAGCCCAAAAATATGTTGGTAACTTTGATTCTTCAAGCATTATCCTTGCAGCTTCAATAAGGGATCTGTTCTTTCTTTCCACTACTCCATTTTGTTGTGGAGTTCTTGCTACAGAAAACTCATGCATAATCCCATTTACTTCATAAAATGATCTCATCACAGAATTCTTTAACTCAGTTCCATTGTCACTCCTGATTCTTCATACCTTAAAATCAGGATGATTGTTTACTTGCCTTATGTGATTGATGATGATTTCACTAGCTTCATCTTTAGATTTTAGGAAATATGTCCAAGAGAACTTTGAGAAATCATCCACAATTACTAGGCAAAAAATTTTCCTTGAGATGGACAGCACATTGACTGGTCCAAACAAATCCATGTGTAGCAATTATAATGGTTCTTCAATTGTTGAATCAAGCTTCTTTCTGAATGATGCTTTAATCTGCTTTCCTTTTTGGCAAGCATCACACAATCCATCTTTTGTAAACTCCACTTGAGGAATACCTCTAACCAGTTCTTTCTTAACAAGCTCATTCATGGTCTTGAAGTTTAGATGGGACAACTTCTTGTGCCATAGCCAAATTTCATCTTGACTTGCTTTACTAAAAAGGCAAGTGACAAATTCTGTATTTGATGATTTGAAGTCAGCTAGATACACATTCCCTTTTCTCACTCCAGTGAGAACCACTTTGTTGCTCTTTTTGTTTTTCACAACATAGGCTACTGAATTGAATGTTACTAAGTTGCCCTTATCACAAAGCTGTATGATACTCAACATATTATGCTTGAGACCATCCACTAGGGCAACCTCTTCAATGATGGCATTGTCTTTTGAAATCAAGCCATATCCCACAGTAAAACCTTTACTGTCATCTTCAAAAGTAATACTTGGGCCAGCTCTTTCCATGAACTCAGTGAGCAGGGGAGAATCTCCAGTCATGTGTCTTGAGCAACCACTATCCAGATACCACAAATTCTTTCTGTTTCCCTGCACACATAAAAATCAAATCAAGTTGATTTTGGTACCCAAGTTTCCTTGGGTCCTGTCTTGTTAGCTTTTTTATTTGGTTTCTTAGGTTTAATTTTATTTGACTTGGGGATTTCTGATTCATCCTTAGTCATTTGAGTAGGATCTTCGAAACCAGTCATTTGAACAAAATTATCATGTATATTTTGATTAACAGGAAAAGGCATGCTATTTGCAAACATGTTATTCCAGTAAAGCATACTAAATGGCATTTGGGGCATACTAAATGCAGTATAATAAGGATTAGGTGCAAATGGCATAGCAGCAAATTGTGCATTCATATTCTGAGCAGACATAGCATTCATAGGCATAGCAGACATGGCATTCATGTTGGGAAAAGAAGGAGGTACAGTCATGATAGTAGGCATGTCAATCTTGCAATTAACAGATAAATGATTAACACTACCACACTTAACACAGATTTTTCTTGGAGCATATTTATTAGGTGTGCAGTTTTTATATTTATTAATTCCTACATTCCCATTTCTATTGTTTTTCTTTTTAGCATCTGTTTTAACCTCAATATTTTCTAATCTGTCATTCAATTGCTTGATGGACAGATGACCAACATTGACTTTCTTTTCCTTCCTGACTTGACTTGATTTTTATGGAATAAAGTTCTTGGAAATAGATCCATATTTCTCATTCAGCTTGGCTAGCTTAGCTTTGCTCACTAGTTTACTCACAGCTGACGGATATGGCTCTCTATCACTCGATGGATAATCCTTTTGATTATCCGATGAATGATTTTCATCATCCTTTGAGTCCACATCTATAACGACCTGTGTATTTCTGTATCATTTAAATACGTAATTATGGAATTATTAAATAAGCAACATATGTGTATAGCTTCTGTCAGCTATGTGTTGTTTTATTATTATGTATATGTGATCTTTGATGTATTTGGTTGTCCTCGTAATTAATTATGGACTTGTATTGAATTATTTTCACTTTTAAAAGTTGATTTAAAACAAGATTATTTGTGTATATATGTGAATTGTCTCTAAAATTGTTTTCATGACTTTATAATCTCAATATTTATTTTTAGGATTTTATAAAATTTAGAAATTAATATTTCATTAATTATTTAGCCCTGTATGATTTTTTTGAGTGCAATTATTTGTAAAATCCGTATTTAATTATAGAATTCTTCAAAAATCATGAAATTAATATTTATTTAAGTTTGGAATATTCAGAGAATTTTAAATTTATTTTGGGAATTTTGGGGATTAATTTCACCCGCGCGTTGACTCATTTATTTGTTAAAAGCGGGTATAAATTGCGTTTCAGAAATTATTTTAAAATTACAAAATTTATGTTTTTATAAACTTCGGGATATTTATAACATTTTAAGACTATTTTCGTGATTTTCTGGATTTGTTTTAAGTGCATCTCGGTTCGTTAAATGTGAAATATGGGTACGAATGCGTTTCAAAAATGCTTTAAAAATTATGAAAATTTAATTTTATTAGTTTCGGGATTTTTTTTAAAATTTTACAACTAGTTTGGTAAATTTTTGGATTATTATCGTTCACACATTATTCGTTAAAAATCAAATATCGGAGCAGATCAGGTCTCAGAACCCTCATGATTATCTCGAAACATACGTGTCAGAACCTACTGCTACGTGTCCTGCAATCAATTTGGACAGTAGATATATATATATATTTATAAAACAAACAAAAAAAAAGAAACTGGGGGGCATAAAAACACACAAACACGCGCAGGGGGGGTTATATCCTCTCGCCGGAATTGTTTTTCCCGTGCCTGTTGATTCTGGTAAGGCAGCTGTGCGAATTCCGATTACACTGTCTCAACTTTGTTTCTTCAGTACGGTGTATGCGTATACGGTTATATGTATATGTATATGTATATATGTTGTTTGATTTTTGTGGGTGAGGTTGTCTGTGTATTTGGTTCTGTTTCCCTGTATTGTCGCCCTTCCTCGACTTTTCCGACGAGGCGGTGGTGGCGGCGGGGTGGCGGGTGTTGTATATGGGCGTGTAGCCGTCCCTGTGGTGTCTCTGTTTTTCTCTTTAGCGCGTTGAGCACGTGTACTGTGGATGTGTTGCATTCGATGGTACTGCTGCTGTTGGCTTGATTATTATTTCTGAAATTTAATTTTTATTTTTTTACAGAAATTGTTTGATTGAAATTCATGAAATAAATTATATTTTGTGCGGAAATAATTGTAATTAATCGGTGAAATACGCGTTGGAAACCCGAAATTAAAATGGGTACCCGCGGATTTTACCGCCGTCCGCGATGAATTTTAACGAGCAGGTGGTGGATGATGATGATGTTTATCTGAGTCCTAATATTTTAAAATAATAATTTAATTCGTAAAATTATTTTTGAAACGATAATTTGTTATTTTTATATCTAAGTCGGGAACGTAATTTGGTTGACGAATTGTGATTATTGGATTGGTTGTTGATTGAGATGTCGAATTGTTTCGACAAGTAGGTCGATAAACAAAGGAGACGCTGCCCAAATTTTCGGGAGCGTATCCTGTAAATTATCGGGAGATATTCGTCAAGTGTATATGGTTAATAACCCTATTTTACGAAATGTATTTACATGTCGTAAGAATATATTTTATAGCTGACAACCCCGTTTTCTTAAGCGACAAGAATATGTGTTTTCCAGAAATGGTTATCGAATCGAGTGTATATATCTCGATAAATACAAATCAAACCCTGGTTGCTATGTGCACTATTATCGCGTGTATTGTAATAATGTATATAAGTACGAGTCGGGATTTGATATCGAATGGATAGATTTCTAGCGAGGATATGTCAGGCATACCTAGACATGTAACATAGAGTAGCTCGACTCTGTAGGTGCTAGTCGAAGGACTCGAGAATCAACGTTGGACTAAAGATAACCTAGTGGTCAGCCAATGAGCTCAGTAGGGTTCAAATCGAAGAACTTGAATGATGAAGTCGAATCCAAGGTGATCTAGTGGTTAGACGTTAGAGCCTGAATGTCCGAGTCAGCTCAGAGTCGATCAGTAATAATTGTAAAGCTCTGCAAGGCAAGTACCCCTGACCATTCTTTTATGGTTCAGTACGTATGAATAGCTAAATGTTTTATTCTTATAATGGAACAGAAACGTTTTAAGTTACGTATCCCCTATTGTTATAAATCACTGTTTTCAAATTATTTTGGGGAAAAGTAACTTCGCAAGGTACCTATCTCGAATAAAATGATTTACGAACTGGATTTTATATGTGTGCTGGTTAAATATGTGATTTTGAAAATGAGATAGGTACAAATGTTTTGAAAACTGGATAAAACGGTCAGATATGGGATACATTGGGGCCGGAGTAGGCCTATTGAGGTGGCGTAAGAGGCTAATTCGGTTGCGCGCAATATAAAACCGATTAGTCCAGCAGGTCAGAGACCTAGCTAGTCTCTAAGTTCCGGAACAGGTTTATGGGATGGCAGAGGGAGCCGTCTGGTGTTGATAGCCTGATCAACTATCTTCACATATCCACTACGTATCTGATTTGGGTTTTGTGGTTCCCGTAATAGAACAAGTGGTTTATATAGTGGATTTGGAAATGAAGATAGCATGCTAAGATTTGATTCTGGTATTTATACACAACACACTACTGATGATATTGTTTTACAGAGCATGCTAGTTTTGAATATCCAGTTTATATATGTTTTTACTTGATGTGCAGCAAATTATAATATCTGTTCCAATAATCGTTTTACCATAAGTTGTTTTGCTTGTTATTCATATAGCGGTGCTGCTGAGCAAACAATTGCTCAACCTTGCAGAATGTTTTATATATGTATTGCAGATGCCTAGGAGATTCTTCCGTGGTAGTTGGGGCAGAGTTCCAGTTCCCGCCGTGTCAGACTCCTCTGAGATGGTTGTGTTGGACCTAGGATGGTCTGTTGAGTTGCTGTCTTAAGTTAGCTGCGTTGAGATGGTTGTTGTAAGTTGGTTTGCGTTAGTTATAACCTAAATCATACTTAAACCTGGCAAAGATCATGATAAAGGGGTCGTAGATATATCCTATTATTGAATTGTTTATCTTATGATTGTTGATGATGACGTCAACTCCTGACCCCGGGGTTGAGGCCGTCACAGTTGATATCAGAGCTACAGGTTTGAGTCCCTGATTTAGGTTATGGGTAGAGTCAAAAGAGTGAAGAAAGGTTCGCAGATAGATGAGTCAGCAACTCAATCAGAGGAGCAAGTCTATGAGTTTAGTCAAGGGTTTCGGAGACGTAACCCTGGTATCTATTGAGGATTGATTGGAACTGCCCTAACCTAGAGTACGTTTCCTTTACATAAGTATTATTAGTAATGTTCGATAGAGGTTCCTAGTCTTTCTCTTGCGAAAAATGAGTTTGATCGTGAGAGTTCAGTGTTTGACCAGACCCTTGACGTGTCAGCTAAGGGGACACCAGCGTTATTCCCATATATCGCATTTTCAATGCCAAGGAATGTTACTGGACTGATTGTGTGACCTTGGTGAGTTCGGATAGTAGGAGTTTTATAGTGAATGTGGATCAGAACGGGAGGTGGTATCCTTGAACCCTTATACTTCTTTCTTGAAATGTATTCTGTTTCCAGAGTCATTGTTTCTTATCCTATAAGTTGCTTACTTTTCCTGTGAGAAATTTGAGAACTCGGAATAAGCGACTTAGGATTCTGTTGATTCCATTATAAATCAGGATTTCTCCCTCCTTATTTGTGAATCTTCTATTTAAGCATTGTTTCTTTCCTTGGTGACTCTTTTGGTTGATTGGGGCAAACAATGCATAGGATTTGACCATTTGTCTGTGTGGCAAAAGGGTCTGGTGGGACGCCACTGAGTTATGTGTTCTGAACTGTGCGATACTAAGACTGGCCATCTTATGTACTTGTATGGTTGCTCTCAGTCATACCTACATCTTTTTCACTATTTCTTCTTATTCGATTCCCTTGAGCTGGAAATTTCATTGAGTATTCTATGGTAATGAATTTCTGCGATTAGATGGTCCTCGTTATTGAAAGCAAGTGAGAGCGACTATCGAGAAGAACGAGAGTCCTATATCAAGATATCATTTAAGAATAATAGTAACCCCGAGAGTTTAGAATCTGATAAGGGAGTGATAGCTTCAGGAAAAATAAATCAATGGTTGATGAATCACTTGTGGGTGATAATAAATTATCACTAGAGGAATGATTGGTTGAAATTTGGACTTTAGTGCCTAAAAGAGCCCAATGTTTTTTTAAATTGACTTGATCTATTGGTTTGTTCAATGTAATCGGTGTTTGATATAGCCAACCAAGTCTTGTAGTATATTAAAGTGGGTGTGGTAATTGAGTAGTGACGAGGAGTTAGTCAGTTGCTGTTACATGGAAGAGTCATACAACGGTGTTTAGTTTCTTGTATTTTAGTTTTCTGAACTGTTGATGATTCTGCTACTGTCATTGTTGCTATGATTGCTAGTGCTGTTAAACTAGATTTCTTTTGTAAATGGACCCCAAGATGAAAGACGTGGGTACTGTGATTGGGCAGCATTTTCTTGATATAGGTGCACCATTTAAACGGTGATACCTTCTGTCAAACATTTTGTTATATTTTGAATAAACTCATTTATATATCCCAGGAAGATGCCACCTAAAAGAGTTACCCAGTCTAAATGAAATAGTAGTAGTTTTGCGGAGGGTCCAACTACAAATGAAATTCTAGATTTGTTACGCCAGCAGCAGCAACAACAGTTGTAGTTAATCCAACAGGTTCAGCAGCAGCAACTACTGTTGCAGCAGCAACAGGGGGAGTCAACCAGAGCGTTAGAAGGAGAAGTCCATATTCCATTGGCTAGGTTTACTAAGTTGTATTGGAAAAGTATTTCCCAGGTTGTGTGTGAAGTCAAATGGAGATTGAGTTTCTGGAATTGAAGCGAGGTGGTAGAAGCGTAGCTGAATATGATGCCAAGTTTACAGAATTGGCCCGATTAGTTCATGAGTATGTAAGTACGGAGAGTCAGAAGGCAAGAAGGTTCCAACAAGGGTTAAAGCCTGAAATTTGCAGAGGAGTTGTGGCATTGCAACTCAAGACATACTCCTCTATGGGTCAGGTCGCCCTAGTAATGGAAGGTGACCAGAGGTTGACTGTTAAGGAAGAAAGTGATAAGAAAAGGAAGTTGGAAGGTATTAAGGACAAAGTAGACCAAGGAAAATCCATTCAAGGATTTGAAAATTGGTTTGGCCGGAGCAGGAGTAAGAGATTCTGGAGATAGAGTTTATTATAGGCTAGGTCTAGTGTTACTTCAATTGCTTCCACTCCAGCCCAGTCAGTCAAGTGAGCAGTGGATTGCAAGTCCTGTGAAAGGAGACGCAGTGGTACGTGCAAGAAGAATGTGCGATGTTTCAAGCATGGATATAAGAGTCATTATGCATCAGAATGCAACCCCGAAAAAAAAATCCAGGAGTTATGTGTCACAATTGTGGAAGGGTTAATTATATTGCAAGGAGTTGTAGAATGGTTATTCAAGATACTACATCCCAAGGGCCAACATCCAGCTCAGCTAGAGATAGAACTTAAAAAAAAGACCAAGAGATTGAGTGTTTAGAAGATGGACGTAGTTGCAGTTGATCTGACATCCTCCAAGTTAGAAGGGTTTGATGTGATTTTAGGATTGAGTTAGTTATCCTGTGTTATGGCAATGAGTGGTTTTAGAAGAAGCGAAGTGTAAAGTGTACAAAAGCTAATAGTAAGATAAGTTTCTGGATGCGGAAGCAATATAAGAAATTTTTCCAATCATGCGAGCAAAAGAGTAATAAGCTAAGGATATAAGGTAGATCCACCATGAGTAAAGATATGAAGCTGAAAATACTTAAGCTGGAGGAAGTTTGAGTAATAAATAAATGCCCTAGAGTCTCTAGAGGTTAGTGGAACAAAATAATTAGTGCGATGATTGTGAAAGTGATTGGAAGGGAAGTGAGTATACTAGATAGAGGCCCCTGAGATGCACCAGTGATGTTGCTGGAAAGAGGAATGAAATTATGAGATTGTGTACTGATTATCGGGAATTTAACAAAATGATAAATAAGAATAGGTAACCTCTATACAGGATTGGTTACTTATGTGATATAATTCAAGGAGTGTGTGATTTCTACGGGATTGACTTAAGATACAGTATGAGGGCATGTCAAGGATTGCGATTAGGATGAGTTATGAGAGTTGCAAGGTTGGTGATATCATGTGGAGTGACAAGTGTATGAGTCATCTATAAGAATTTAAAGAACCTGGTGTATAAAGAGTACTTAGAAAAGCACATTGTATTTATTGATAACATCCTCGCTCATCTAAGGGCTAAGGAAGGCCAAGTTGAACAATTAAAGAAATGTCCGCGAAAGGTTGAGAAGTAGCAATTGTATACTAAGCTTCAAAAGTATGAGAACTTGATCAAAATTGATTATGAGTCATGGTTGTTTAAGTGATTACCCACCAAGAAGGGTCCATTCAGGGATAGATGTCTTGAGTAGAAAAGAAAATTGAATACTACTAAGGTCATTGAAGAATTGGCGGAAGAATGGAAGAAGTGAGAATTTGAAGATTCAAGTACCTGGAGGTAATGGGGAGTTATTGTATGAGATCACTTTTTAGTCAGAAGGAATGGAAGGAATTAAGAAGTGTTAGGAAGAAGTTATGAATCAAGAATTGGATAGTTTAAATGGAAAGAAAAGTTGCACCCAAAAAGGACAGTAGAGGTATGTTTGGATTTTTCCACTAGAGTATGAATTTCAATGTGACTAAGCTGAAGAGTAGGATATAAAGAGAAGCCCACACTTCTAGGGTCCTATTTACCCGGAAGCATTCGGGCGTACTAAGACATGACAAAGAACTTTTAGGCAATTATTGATAAGTCGACGAAGTCTGCATGTTTTCCCCCAATTAATGAAAGGTACCCTTGGATAAGCTAATAGAGTGGTATTTGAATAAAATTATGACAAAGTATGGAGTCCCTGTTCTTATTGTGACTGATTAAAACTCGAGGATTTACTTTAGGTTTTGGGATGAAGTTCCAGGAATGCTTGGGGATTGAGTAAAATATAAGTACCACTTGCCATCCCCAGACAAATGGTAAAAGTGAAAAGATGATTCAAACAATATAAGCTATATTAAGAGTATATATTTTGGAATTTAAAAGGAAACTGCGATAATTACCTACCATAGATTGAGTTTTTATGATAATAGTTACCCTAACAGTAAGAGAAAACTACTTTACGAAATGTTGTGTGGATATAAGCGTGAATCCTCCCTCTATTGAGAGAAAGTGGGAGTAGAGATATTGTTAGGTCCTGAATTAATTTAGTACATCAATAGTGTGGTGGTGTACTCGGGAAGAGTGGAAACAACTTGGGATATACAAAGAGAGAAACCGGATTTGTATCGAAAGGATATGAATATATAGAATGGGGATCAGGGTATAGGCAAAAGTTTTACGTTGGAAGAGATTGGTTAAGTTTGAATAGAAGGGACAAGTTGAGTCCTCCATATAGTGAATCATTCAAGGTATTGATAAATATAGGTAAAGTTGCCCATGAGTTGTCGTGGCTGCTGCAGTTGTAGTATATATATATAATGTGTCTTGCATATCAATATTAGGGTGATAGGTATCTGATGCAAAGCAAGTCATTGATTAGGAGCCAATGTGCTCTTACCCAAATTTATTCTACGTGGAACGATTGATCCAAATTCTAGATCGTTAAGCGCGAGTTCTTAGAAATGAGTCTATATTCCTAGCGAGTGTACGTTGAATAAATCCTCGAGTCGAAGAGTTTACCTGGAAGTTAGAGTCAGATATGCTTGACAAATATCCTCATGTATAGTTAGACCATATTCTGAGGACAGAATCTTCTTCAGGGGGAAGGATATAACGACCTGTGTATTTCTATATCATTTAAATACGTAATTATGGAATTATTAAATAAGCAAAATATGTGTATAGCTTCTGTCAGCTATGTGTTGTTTTATTATTATGTATGTGTGATCTTTGATGTACTTGGTTGTCCTCGTAATTAATTATGGACTTGTATTGAATTATTTTAACTTTTAAAAGTGGATTTAATACAAGATTATTTGTGTAAATATGTGAATTGTCTCTAAAATTGTTTTCATGAATTTATAATCTCAATATTTATTTTTGGGATTTTATAAAATTTAGAAATTAATATTTCATTAATTATTTAGCCCTGTATGATTTTTTTTGAGTGCAATTATTTGTAAAATCCGTATTTAATTATAGAATTCTTCAAAAATCATGAAATAAATTATTATTTAAGTTTGGAATATTCTGAGAATTTTAAATTTATTTTGGAAATTTTGGGGATTAATTTCACCCGCGCGTTGACTCATTTATTTGTTAAAAGCGGGTATAAATTGCATTTCAGAAATTATTTTAAAATTACAAAATTTATGTTTTTATAAACTTCGGGATATTTATAACATTTTAAGACTATTTTCGTGATTTTCTGGATTTGTTTTAAGTGCATCTCGGTTCGTTAAATGTGAAATATGGGTACGAATGCGTTTCAAAAATGCTTTGAAAATTATGAAAATTTAATTATATTAGTTTCGAGATTTTTTTTAAAATTTTACAACTAGTTTGGTAAAATTTTGGATTATTATCGTTCGCACATTATTCGTTAAAAATCAAATATCGGAGCAGATCGGGTCTCAGAACCCTCGTGATTATCTCGAAACATACGTGTCAGTCATTTATAAACCTACTGCTACGTGTCCTGCAATCAATTTGGACAGCATATATATATATATATATATATATATATATATTTATAATACAAACAAAAAAAAAGAAACAGGGGGCATAAAAACACACAAACACGCGCAGGGGGGGTTTATATCCTCTCGTCGAAATTGTTTTTCCCGTGCCTGTTGATTCTGGTAAGGCAGCTGTGCGAATTCCGATTACACTGTCTCAACTTTGTTTCTTCAGTGCGGTGTATGCGTATACGGTTATATGTATATGTATATATGTTGTCTGATTTTTGTGGGTGAGGTTGTCTGTGTATTTGGTTCCGTTTCCCTGTATTGTCGCCTTTCCTCGACTATTCTGACGAGGCGGTGGTGGCGGCGGGGTGGCGGTTGTTGTATATGGGTGTGTAGCCTTCCCTGTGGTGTGTCTGTTTTTCTCTTTAGCGCGTTGAGCGCGTGTACTGTGGATGTGTTGCATTCGATAGTACTGTTGCTGTTGGCTTTATTATTATTTCTGAAATTTAATTTTTATTTTTTTTGCAGAAATTGTTTGATTGAAATTCATGAAATAAATTATATTTTGTGCGGAAATAATTGTAATTAATCGGTGAAATACGCGTTGGAAACCCGAAATTAAAACGGGTATCCGCGGATTTTACCGCCGTCCGCGATGAATTTTAACGAGCGGGTGGTGGATGATGATGATGTTTATCTGAGTCCGAATATTTTAAAATAATAATTTAATTCGTAAAATTATTTTTGAAACGAGAATTTGTTATTTTTATATCTAAGTCGGGAACGTAATTTGGTTGACGAATTGTGATTATTGGATTGTTGTTGATTGAGACGTCGAATTATTTCGACGGGTAGGCCGATAAACAAAGGAGACGCTGCCCAAATTTCGGGAGCGTATCCTGTAAATTATCGGGAGATATCCGTCAAGTGTATTTGGTTAATAACCCTATTTTATGAAATGTATTTACATGTCGTAACAATATATTCTATAGCTGACAACCCCGTTTTCTAAAGCGACAAGAATATGTGTTTTCCAAAAATGGTTATCGAATCGAGTGTATATATCTCGATAAATACAAATCAAACCCTGGTTGCTATGTGCACTATTATCGCGTGTATTGTAATAATGTATATAAGTACGAGTCGGGATTTGATATTGAATGGATAGATTTCTAGCGAGGATATGTCAGGCATACCTAGACATGTAACATAGAGTAGCTCGACTCTGTCGAAGGACTCGAGAAACAATGTTGGACTAAAGATAACCTAGTGGGCAGTCAATGAGCTCAGTAGGTTTCCAATCGAAGAACCTGAATGATGAAGTCGAATCCAAGGTGATCTAGTGGTTAGACATTAGAGCCTGAACGTCCGAGTCAGCTCAGAGTCGATCAGTAACAATTGTAAAGCTCTGCAAGGCAAGTACTGTGGCGCCTCCAAACCCGGGTCAGAAGTTTGGGGTCCACACACACACCTTATTTATAACCTGCTTATAACAATAATAAAGATAATAATAATATGCAGTGACCCTACTTACCAACTACCAAGGATTACAACAGGTTAAAGTATGCACGCAAGCCAAACACACTAATATATTACATACCGATCAAATCCCATCTATTCAAACTCGAAACTGAGTATTAAACATTATTACAAACTTTTACAAACTCAAATTATTCAAAAGAAGCCTGCTAGCTTAACTCGATCAACTATAACCCCTAGCTCTCGCGCTGGACTGGGGATCCTCGCTACCAACTGGTTCCTTTTTAACTGGAAAGAATATAAACAACATCGCACAAATAAGCTAACTAGCTCAGAAAGTCACAGTAACAAAACTGAGAATAATGATCATCTGGTGAATATGGTTATGAAATCAAGTGAACAATGGATTATGGTTTAGAATTGGATATTATACTTTTAT